>NC_142651.1:109079583-109231944 GCF_055504915.1 Nelumbo nucifera
TTTATTGCTTATATGTAATAAGAAATGATAGAAAATTAGATGCAAGTTTTAGAGCCAATCCACCGACCCGACCCTACCCTCTCCTCCTTTTATGAAGAAAAATAATAAAAAATTATTCACATAAACTTGAATTTCCGATAATTTAGTAAAAATACAACATTCAAATAATCTTAGCTTGACAAAAAAATGCATATTTAATTAATAATAAATACAATATAAATTCAGTATGACTTTATTTCCATTTTACAAAATAAAAGTATATATGAGAGTATATTTTTAAATCGATTCAAATCGGATTATGTAGGAATAGATATATTGGCTCATATTCAATCCAAATATAAACAGATATAAATTGGATCATCCTTAATGAGACCAAATTTGAATTTGAATTTGGCAGTTGGATACTGTTTGCAGCCCTACAAATATATCTAAATCAGCCCCACAAATAGGGGCTGATTTATTAGTAAAGCTGATTTAGATGTTATCTCATTACAAGAAAACCGCCGGCATAGATTTGAGCCGGCGGTTCAGTGTTACTTGCGTCACCCTAGGTCATGGACGCTGGTCTAGAAAGTTAAAGGTTAAAGTTCCAAACAAGTTAATTTTCATTTTATTATGTTCATGATATATAATATTAAAATTAGTTAAACAAAATATTGAAATTAGTTTATTCATTTTGTTAATGATATATAATATTTTGATAATTTCGAGTTTAATTTATTAATGACAATCAATATCCTATTACGATCTGAATTTGATTTGAATCTGTTAAATGCAACAATACAATTGCATTCAAATCTAAATATAAACAATGAAATTTGGATCTACCTATATTCAAAGGTCTATTTGTGTGGGTCTAATTCACGATTCGAAGTGCATCTCTAGAAAGGAACATGTCTTTGAATTCACTTTCTATCCACTAGGGAAACCTTCTGCATTTCACTTTCTTTCCTTACGTTTTCCTTCAAATCAAACATAACCTAAAATGGGAATGAGATCATCTATGATAGGTATTCCATCAAACCATCACCAGTGTATTCTCATGTCTATGTGTATTTACACGCATATAATTGGACAGATGTCACGGACCGAATGGAAGTGTAGGAGCAAGTGTTAACAACATACTGCACGAGATTTGGATTCTTAAAGGGTTATTATATGATACGAATGTTTTTGTTTTCATTTGTTTATGAAAAAATACGTTATTGAATTCTGTGCTTGTTTTGAAAGGCAATAATAAGTTTATTTTGTTTAAAATAGAAATAATACATGTTTTTAGAACAACCAAAATAATGGTTTTTAAAATAAAACCAATTTTTGTAGCATAGAAATTATATGAATTTGGAACTTGATATTAAATAATTAACCAGGCAAACACATGTTCTTTAGACCAGGAATTCAAGAATATATTAGAACTAGGCTCAGTTTGGAAGGAGTATAAATAATATGTACAGTGCAAATACATACAAAATAATATATATTTTTTTTGGTAATAGAACATACAAAATACAAGGTTTTGCACTCTACAAAATTGTATTTGTACTCTTTCCAAACTGAGCCTTTGGAAGGAGTACAAATGAATATTAACACTGCTTGGGTTGGCCCAAATGAATATTAACACTGCTTTGGAATCAGGCTTTGAGCTGGGCCCATTCAAATGATGACAAAAGCCCAGCCCAAGCCTGCCTAAATTCACCCCTAAGTTTGTTTTCAAACCATCTAGTTTTGTTTTGTTTATGAAATTGGCAGCAATTTCACAAAAGAAAAGAAAAGAACTGGCAGCAAGAAAAAAATAAGGGTTAATTACTGAAACCTCCCATGAAGTTTGATAATTGCAATCGTCTTTCCTGAACCTTCTAACATAGTTGCAAGTAGACCCTTTTGTTAAAAACCTCTGAAAGGAGGCATGAAAATGTACAAAATAACTATGTAATTATTTTTGACCAAAATGTTTGTTTTCTAAGTTTTCTCTTCATATGAATGGCTAGTCTAAACCCTTCCAATCTAAGTTCTAAAATTGATTGTTTTCCAAATTTCTCTTCATATCAATCATTCAAAGGTAAAGTTGCAACTTTAAATTCTACATTTTTTGTTCTTTTAAAGTTTCTATTCTTTTCTGTAGAAAGCAGCCTCAATAGAAATTGCATGGGTATTTTGGACGTTATTGTACCTCTTCTTAAAGGATTCTAATAAAGGGGGTCTTATTGCAACAGTGCTAGAAAGTTCAGGGGAGGTGATTTCATTTACCAAACATCAGGGGAGGTTTCAGCTACAGTCAAAAACCTCAGGGGAGGTTTGATAAATTTACCCAAAAATAATTCATAATGGAAATACCCCTATGGCTGTGTTTGGTTGCAATACAAATTTATTTGCACTGATGCAAAGCCATGATAGTGCAAATGATTTTAATGCAAATTATAATTTATTTTTATTTCAAGATTTACCTTATTTTGTTTGATTACAGTATAAATGAAGTAAAATAAGACCTGAAATAAAATAAAGTAAAACCCAAAATAAAATCAAACCAGAATTTTATTTTCATTTGCACTCCTAAGCATTTGTACTAGTGCAAATAAAATTGCACTGTAGCTAAACACAGCCTAAACTGTTTTGGGGCTGTGTGTGTCTCACGGGTGTTTTTACACCTCTCCTTGTTTTCTTATCATGTGTTTCCGTTCTGTTTTTCTTTAGGTTATGTTTGGTTTGAAGGAAAAGGTAGGGAAAGGAAGGGAAATGTATGAAAACCTATAGAAAGTTTGTAAAAGTTTCCTTGCCTTTCCCTACTTTTTCCTTCAAACCAAACATGGCATTAATGAAAGTTCTGTTTTTTTTTTTTTTTTTTTTTTAAACTTTGCCAGACCATGGATAGCAGAGTTACAATTTGTTGGGGTGTAAGTAAGGCTTAGTTTGAAAAGAATACAAATATAAATACGCACAGTATAAAAACATACATAATAATACAAAATACAAGGTTTTGAGCTCTACATATTTGTATTTGTACTCCTTCCAAACTGAGCCTAAGGCTTAATTTGGAAAGAATATAAATACAAATATATACAGTCCAAATACATACAAAATAATACAAAATAAACTCCAACAAATACAAACATGCACAGTATAAAATCTTATATTTTGTATTGCTAAACATTCTATTTGCATTGTACATGTTTGTATATATTCTTTTCAAACTGAGCCTATTTTCACTACAATAAAAAAAATAAAATAAATCAGAATTTGCATCCAAATTATTTGCACTACCATAAATTTGCATTGCAACCAAGCACAGCCTAATACAAGGTTTTTCATTTATAATCTACATATTTGCATTCATACTGCTTCCAAACTGAGCCTAAACTTCAACACCACGAATCCTTTAGCTTGAGACAGCACGGCCAAATGGAAATCAACCACAATTGGAATTTGGATTCGCTGGGCCAATCCAATTGATTGGACTAATCATTGGTATCAATGCCATATTGATTGGGCTAACTGTCAATAATTATGGGCCTTTATGGCCCATTTTCAACTTTATAGCTTCCGCATAAACCTGTTTTGATCTTTATCCAACCCTCTGCAACTCTTGATCTTTTTGTTTCTTTCTCTAAGCTGGTGGCTTTAATTAGAGGTTCAATTTGGCTTTGTAGAAGATCAATTGCCTGAGCCAAAAAAAATTGCCCGAGCCTAGGATTAATTGTAGTACTATCTCTCTCTCTCTCTTTTCCTGGTATTTCAGGAAGCCTGACATGTTAGGGTTTAGTGGTTGTTCGCTAATGTAAATGGTTGTATTTGAAAACCCCTTGATTATGGAGAGTCCCAATTTATTCCTCACACAATGCATCTCATACCGATTTAACAGCATGTCCTGGCCGTACATCGAGAACATCTCCCATATCAGCATGTCCCATATTTGTATTAATTATTCATGGGAAGATATTACCAATGCAAGGTGGGATGTGGCTGAGATAGGTGTGAAGGCATGCTTCATGAGGAGCAGATCCCATGGGCTGGGTAGCCTATCATGGAAGAATTTTCCATTCCATACACATAAGGTGTGTGTCTCACGTGGGCTTCATGTGTAGAGAATACTGGTGTTTTCACTGGTACTAAATTGTCCAACCCATTGTATATGATTTTATCTCCAGATAATTTGGATTCATTAATTACATTTAAGGGGTGAATAGGACGAAGCATTTTAGAAGGTATTCGAGCTCAGCTCATAAAAGCTCAATTTAACTTGATCTAAACTGAACTTTGAACTAATGTTACTAGTTTGAATTTGAACTCAAACCTCGTATTTTTTCTGCTGAACCAAACTTGAATAGTCAAATATTTGGCTCAGCTCAACTTAAATTCACTCCTAATTTACATTAATATTCGGTATCAATTAGGGGGGTATTCTTTTTTTTTATTTTGGGATTTTGAGAGGGGAATGTTGGTCAAAGGGATTTTGGTTCCCATTGATCAAGAATCTCATGTTCTTTTTTTTCCGATTTATGTGGGGATCAGGGAAAGTTATCAACACTTAAATGAGACAAAAATGCTTTTTTGATAATGAATTTTGATGATTAAAATGGTCATCATCATATTTACATAAGAAATAAAAGAACATGAATAAATGTACTTATCCAGATAAATATTTCTCAAAAAAAACTTACCTAATTAAATAACTGTATTTACCCAGATAAATAACTTACCAAAAATCAAACAGGATCTTACAGGTAAACCCAAAGATAATATTAATCCAGTATCGGGAAAACAACACCCATATACAAGGATTTTAAATTTTTTTTTTTTTCTGTTGCTTGATCCTTTCTTTGCGACTTCCCATTCTTAAAAGCTTCTCTCCTTTATCTTTTCCCCTTCCTCCCTGCTTTTAATTTTAAAACTCAACCCCGTCCATCCCGGATCAGGCTCATCCAAATCCCACAACCAACATCAAATGAGTACTGTTAATTTATTTTCTAGGCAACATCTCGAGTCTTGAAGGTCCCAATAACGTTATTAGTCACACATATCGTACCTTCCATGAACCGGATATCTCAAGGAGAGATCATAATAAACTATAGCTTCAATGGAACGTCAACTCAATGCTATGATACTGTATTTGTTCGGTTGTTCCGACGATTTGCAAATTCAACCGATGGCACTAATCTTGATTATGGTCAATCTGTCTTATAGGAACATCGACCATTACTACTTCTCGACTGTGAGATTAGGATGATACTTCATCTTCTAAACATCTGTCGCGTGGCAAGTTTTTGATACTTCAGCCAGCAGAATTCTTTTTCCCCACCTTTAGAGCAGGATGGGCAGATGGGGACAAACAATATAATTCCCACCGCCAAACTTAGGCGTTCTTTCTTGCGCCCACTCATTAACTAGTGTCGCATGGTCCCGGAGACAGTAGTCAAAATCCAATTCATTCACAAGAATTTGAGTCGGCAAAATGAGAAAATATGGATTTCTGGGAAGGTAACATTTAACATGGAAATTAAAGTGGCACTCATCCTCTACGTTAGCTGTTGACTGTTGAGTGAATATTCCATGCAGAATTGCTTTAACCACCCTTATACTATTTCGTTAAACATTAAATTGAGATGTTTATAATCATTAGAGAATAAAAACCTAATCACTTAAGCTTTTAAATTGAATGGTTCATGTTACCGTAAAGGATGGGCCGAGGGTAATAAGGTAAATTTACTTCTTAGCTATGCCAATGTGTCTACATCAAAGGTCCCAGGTGTTATCTCAGGGACGGAGGCTCCAACGGTCAAGTTAGTCAAGTATGTATGAGGGGGTTGGACAAGGTCCGAGGTGAGAGCTCAGACGTGGTCACTCGAGAGTAAGAGAGCTAGAGAGCAGGAGTGAGCAAGATGGTTTACCTAGAGAGGGAGCACCTCTATTTATACTTGACCTTGCCTTGGGAGTGGTTGGCAATGGGTGGCCAGGATTGCATCCGGCCGATGCCACGTGATGCCATCCTAGGCCTTGTCGCATGCACCTATATCATTTGCTCCCACTCTCGAGGCTATAATGGACGAGATCTGATGGTGGGATGAGAGGAGACCGCGACTTTGGCAGAAGAGAATGCAACGATGTCGCTGGAAGGTGGCAGATGGTGCACCGGGCGAAGGCTTCAGCTTGGTTGAAGAGTGCATCGTCCAAAAGCACTGAGGCATCGGCCTCGGTTGCTGACAGCTCCCCTTGGTCATCTAGTGGTAGCTAGCTGCCTTGTAGTTGACTCCCTCTTAGGAGGATATTGGAGGGCTGAGGGCATAGAGTTGTGCCTTGTATGGGTGTGAGGCATCTGTGCTCGCCGGCCGTGCCCTTCACGGGTGCCATTATGGATCTGTACGTGGGACAAACGCCGGCGGTGATTGATCGTGACCGTACACGAGACGGGCGATCGGGTCACTTGGGTTGGGCCACTTCAGACCTGGGGTCGATTGGGCAAACCAGATGACTCACGCGTCGGTTCAGGAAGTCAGGTCGGTTACTCTGCGGCCATTGGATCAATTGGATCTGAGCCATTCATTCTTCTTTAAACAGGGTTGCTAGTTGAGGCGGTCGCTACCATTTATTGGCTTCCGCTCAAGTCTTCAGAGACCTCGACCACCTTCCAACCGAACCCTTAGCCTTCGTCTTCAACTCAAACTACTAGGTAAAGGACTTCTCTCATAGACATGCCGTACTCCGGTTCTGGTCCCGAATGCTATGAGCTTCCTGACCTTTCAGGTGCTAAATCATCCCATTCCACCTCATACAGTAGTAGCGAGAGTTCTAGAAGTGGGTCCGAGGGCTCGCCTCGGAGGCCTGAGGTCCAGGTACTGAGGGAGAAAACTACTCCTAGAGGCGTCGTGCGTGACTGGCGGGGCGGTGAATTTCCCGATGAAAGTACTGGTTCTACGTGGCCGAGGGGGCACAACTGCGCGCCACCCGAGCCTTGAGGACATAGCCAAGGCTGAGGCCTGAGGCATCACATTGATGCGCTATCCGCGCTCCGACCTGGATAGCGAACTCCATATGGAGCAAGTGAGGCCCCTTGCTGAGTTGTTCCACATTCCCGAGGGACATAGGCTTAGAGTCCCCGATGTAGGTGATAGACCTTGGAAGCCGGTCGAGGGGGAGGTGTGCGTGCATGAGCATTACCTCCACTTCAACCTCTAATTCCCCATTCATCCTCTCGTCTTCGAGCTCTTACATTGCTACAACATCTCCCTCAGTCAGCTTGCCCCCAACACCGTTAGGACCATTATTGTTGTGTTGGTGACGAACCGCTTTTGAGGTGTCTATGTAGCTGTAAACATCTTTCGATGCATGTTCATCCAGAGGAAGCACCTTGATGGGGCTGATATGTTCTACTTCCCGGGCCGACATGGTAGGGTGGCGGACAACACGTCGTTTGTCCACAACTGGAAGAAGAAGTATTTATTCGTGTCTTGTCCAAAGGGTTGGTCGTTCAGGTCTAATTGGGGGAAGTTGAACCTTGTAGCCAAGAGGATACAACCGTATTTTAAGGACAAGGAGGCCAATGCGATGACTCGGATTCGATTGACGGGGACAATTTGTGTCGAGCTCTTGGTGTCAGAGTAAGCCTTAGTTTGGCCTAGTCTCAGCCCTGCTCACCTCAGTAGGGGGGCTCCTACTGTCGGTTGTACACGTCGTCTTCATTTCTCCTTTTGCGTTGTGCACTGACACACCTCATGGTGTTCTGCAGGGATGCATGGAAACACCAAGGACAAGATAATGGAGATGGCAAAGTCCAAGAAGAGGACTTCGGGTGGTGGGCCTTCAAGGAAGCCAACGTTGAGGGAAACTACCACTACCACAAGGGAGCCTCCTCGGAAGACGACTCCTGCCGAGGTTGAGAGGAGGAAGGGGCCAGTCGAAGCCAAGAGGGGGAAGGAGCCCATCGAGGCTGAAAAAAGGAAGGAGCTTGCTCCTAAGAGACCTATCGAGCCCCTCCAACATCTGATGGGGAAGAGATTGGTAGCGAAGGAGCACCCAGCTGAGGGCACTGACGGGGTTCTAGCTAGTCGAGGCCCCATACTTCTTTGGACCATCGCGACGAAATGCCATTGATGACTTGATGGATCTTCCATCCTCACTAGAGCGTTCGTGAGGGCGACACTTTGAGCACCCTAGGGGTCGGCCAGGCCCTG
Source organism: Nelumbo nucifera (assembly GCF_055504915.1). Classification (NCBI taxonomy): domain Eukaryota; kingdom Viridiplantae; phylum Streptophyta; class Magnoliopsida; order Proteales; family Nelumbonaceae; genus Nelumbo; species Nelumbo nucifera. The sequence goes on from NC_142651.1 coordinate 109,087,746, forward strand.
TTGACCAGGATGCTCCCTATTGGGGACAGGCAGTCCTAGACCCAGGTGAGCATGCAGAGCGTCCGGGACACCCTTTTGGATCGACTGGCCGAGATGAGTTTCCTCTTCTCTAACACTTAGCCAAATTTCCTCCTTTTCTTGTTCTTCCTTAGCTAACGGTCGTTTCTTCTTTGCAGGCATCTTCAACTACCGTTGGCCTTTGTGACAAAGTTGAGGTCCTCTTATAGCAACTGAGGACCTCAGAGGAGAATAGGGAGCAACTAGACAACAACTGATTGAGGCAGAGAATGGCTGAGAGGTGGCCATCCGTGTGATGCATGAGGAGCGTGCCCGCCGGATTCACTAGGCGAGGGAACGAAGAGAGGCTCGAGGCCATCGAGAAGAGAACTCAGGAGGCCTCGACCTAGGCTCGAGCCTTGAGGAGTGGAGGCCAATGACACCAAAGACCCGAGCCTTGAGGACATAGCCAAGGCTGAGGCCTGAGGCGTCACATTGATGCGCTATCCGCGCTCTGACCTGGATAGCGAACTCCATATGGAGCAAGTGAGAACCCTTGCTGAGTTGCTCCACATTCCCGAGGGCTATAGGCTTAGAGTCCCCGATGTAGGTGATAGACCTTGGAAGCCGGCCGAGGGGGAGGTGTGCGTACATGAGCATTACCTCCACTTCGACCTCTAATTCCCCATTCATCCTCTCGTCTCTGAGCTCTTACACTGCTACAACATCTCCCTCAGTTAGCTTGCCCCCAACACCGTTAGGACCATTATTGTTGTGTTGGTGATGGCCCGCTTTTGAGATGTCTATGTGGCTGTAAACATCTTTCGATGCATGTTCATCCTGAGGAAGCACCTTGATGGGGCTGATATGTTCTACTTCCCGGGCCGACATGGTAGGGTGGTGGACAACACGTCGTTCGTCCACAACTGGAAGAAGAAGTATTTATTCGTGTCTTGTCCAAAGGGTTGGTCGTTCAGGTCTAGTTGGGGGAAGTTGAACCTTGTAGCCAAGAGGATACAACCGTATTTTAAGGACAAGGAGGCCAACATGATGACTCGGATTCGATTGACGGGGACAATTTGCGCCGAGCCCTTGGTGTCAGAGTAAGCCTTAGTTTGGCTTGGTATCAGCCCTGCTCACCTCAGTAGGGGGGCTCCTACTGTCGGTTGTACATGTCGTCTTCATCTCTCCTTTTGCATTGTGCTCTGACACACCTCATGGTGTTCTGCAGAGATGTAGGGAAACACCAAGGACAAGATAATGGCGATGGCAAAGTCCAAGAAGAGGACTTCGGGTGGTGGGCCTTCAAGGAAGCCAACGTTGAGGGAAACTACCACTACCACAAGGGAGCCTCCTCGGAAGAAGACTCCTGCCGAGGTTGAGAGGAGGAAGGGGCCAGTCGAAGCCTAGAGGGGGAAGGAGCCCGTCGAGGCTGAAAAAAGGAAGGAGCTTGCTCCTAAGAGACCTATCGAGCCCCTCCAACATCTGAGGGGGAAGAGATTGGCAGTGAAGGAGCACCCAGCCGAGGGCACTGACGGGAGCTCTCATCTGGTGAGAGAGCGTCCACGCGAGGGTGTTGCTAGGGGTTCTCGCTAGTCGCGGCCCCATACTTCTTTGGACCATCGCGACGAAATGTCGTTGATGACTTGATGGATCTTCCATCCTCACTAGAGCGTTCAAGAGGGCGGCACTTTGAGCACTCTAGGGGTCGGCCGGGCCCTGTTGACTGGGATTCTCCCTGTTGGGGACAGGCAGTCCTAGACCCAGGTGAGCATGCAGGGCATCTGGGACACCCTTTTGGATCGATTGGCCGAGATGAGTTTCCTCTTCTCTAACACTTGGCCAAATTTCCTCCTTTTCTTGTTCTTCCTTAGCTAACGGTCGTTTCTTCTTTGCAGGCATCTTCAACTACCGTTGGCCTTTGCGACAAGGTTGAGGTCCTCTTATAGCAATTGAGGACCTCGGAGGAGAAGAGGGAGCAACTAGAGCAGCAACTGATTGAGGCAGAGAATGGCTGAGAGGCGGCCATCCGTGTGATGCATGAGGAGCGTGCCCACCGGATTCTCTAGGCGAGGGACTGAAGAGAGGCTCGAGGCCATCGAGAAGAGAGCTGAGGAGGCCTCGACCTAGGCTACTAAAGAATGGAAGACCACCAAGGCATATGCAATAGAGATGGCCTAATTCGGTGTCATCTCTTACTTAGAGGGCATCGAAGACACCAAGGCCCAGGTGTTAGCGCCACTGCCTGACTTTGATATTATCCAGCTAGGAGTCCAGCCTGATCTGATGGCACCATTGGTAGAAGGGACGGTGCAGCCCTTTGAGGGCTAGGATGATGATGAACAGCCCGTGAAAACTGAAGCAGCTGAGGAGAATGTTGAAGTCGAGGCTTGAAGGGCTATGAAGTCTCCTTTTGTCTATCATTCCTTACTTCTATTTGTTTACTTGGTTATTTTTTGTAAGGGGCTCAACCTCCCCCATCCGATGTCATTTTTTTGTAAAGCTCAAAAGTGATACATCAATGAATGAAACGAACTTTTTGTCTAACTTGTGCCTTTTTCTTCTTTAGTTCTTTGTACTTTCTTTTTGATGTCCTAGGGGTCAGTGCCCCCCTCTGAGAGGTCAAAAGTAGCAAAAATCAGTTGCTTGTTACTTAGGAATTTAAGCTAAGGGAGTCAAGCCGAGGCCGAGCTTCACTGCCCAGGGCTCGGGGCCCCTTTCCTTCGCTAAGGAAAGGGAGGCGAATGCCTCAGCTCACCTGGCTTTCTCTTCGTCCCTGTCAAGGTGGTTAGGCCGAGGCCGAGCTTCATCGTCGAGGGTTTGGGGCTCCTTTCCTAGCAAAAAGGAGAAGGATGTGAATGCCTTAGCTTACCTAGCCTAACTTTCCTTAGGAACTTAAAGTATGGACCCGAGTAAAATCGAGGCCCCAGAAATGGTGCATGCCCGAGGTCACGGGGTGTTTCCTGCCTTTGCGATGTAGCTTGTCCATTTTGGTGTATTTGTTCATTAGGTAGTGGGCCAACATTGCAGGCTGATACCATGGCCAAGGTCCTTGAGGTTCTCTGCCTTAGCAAAAACGTGAGTAGGTGTATGACTCTTTGAGAGCTGTATGCCTTTGTCGTCATCCAGTCCGAGCATATAACGTTGGTAAAGGTTGTGTGCTATGGCTAGTCGTGCGGCCGAGGGGTCTTGACACTTAGTTGGAGTAGAAACGTTTACACTAAAATTGGAGCTGAGGTAGGAGGAACTTTGCACTTTTCATTGATAAGTTCTTTGTACAAAAGATTACACATTCATTGATAGTACATCCAGAGGTTGTCGGAATTCCGAGTACAAGGTACCGTCTTCCGCACAAGTACTCTAGCCAAAAGGTGTCGAGGCTGACCACCTGCTTGATCCTATAGGGTCCTTCCCAGTTGGGGCCACGCTTTCCAACACTGGGCTCGAGCACCATGACCTTCCTGAGGATGAGGTCACCCTCTTTTAAGTGTCACTCTTTCACTCGAAAGTTGTAATATCAGGCGACCCTTTGCTAATAGGCCGTAACTCTGAGTTGAGCCTATTCTTGAACGCCTTCCAACAGGTCTAGATTGTTTATGAGTTTTTCATCATTCTCAGCCTCATTGTACGCCTCAGTTCGAAGCATCAATTAGCTGATCTCTACTAGGATGATGGCCTCAGTCCCGTAAGTTAGGTTGAACGGGGTCTCATCCGTAACTATCCTAGGTGTCATTTGATAGGCCATAGGACATTACATAACTAGTCGGCCCAGAGGCCTTTGGCTCTATCCAATCTTGTATTAAGTCCTTCCAAGATGTTTCTGTTAGTTACCTCAGCTAGGCCGTTGGTTTGGGGGTAACCTATCGAGGTGTACTGCTGCTTGGTGTCGAGACTCGTGCACCACTCTTTGAATTTGGCATCGTCGAATTGCTTTTCGTAGTCGGTGATGAGCAAGTGGGAGATGGTGAAGCAATAGATGGAATTTTTCTAGAAGATATTTTGGACCACCTTGGTCGTAATGGTCACCAAGGGCTCGACTTCGACCACTTAGTGAAATAGTCTATTGCGCTGGTGAGGTACTTCCTATTCCCCGTGGCTTGAGGGAAGGGGCTGAAGAGGTCCATTCCCCATTTGGAGAAGAGCCATGGACTGCTAAGGGTCGAGAGGATTATGGCTGGCCGATGGGAGATGTTGGAATGTCTCTAGCATCGGTCACACTTCTGCACTAGCTCGGCTGCATCTTTCTGTACGGTCGACCAAAAGTAACCTTGCCTTAGTGCTTTTTGTGCTAATGCTCTACCTCTGAGGTGGTTGCCGCAGATGCCTTCGTGGATCTCCCAGAGCACATACTCGCCCTCCTCCTAATGGAGGCATCGGAGGTAGGGTAAGGTAAAAGATCTTTTGTAAAGCTTTCCTTCGAGCACAGTGTAGTGGGTTGCCTACCGTCGGACTCTCCATCCAACAGGACTCGGCGTGCACTAGGAGCACCTATATCTCTTCAATGTTGGGTCGTGCTAGCTTCTCAACGTGTGTAGTGTAGCCAAGGGCCAAACCCGAGGTACTTGTCAACTTGGGTAGGGCATCAACCCTCATGTTCTTGGCCCGTTGGACCTATTACAAGGCAAGGTGTTGGAAGTGTTGGGCTAGCTCTTGTACCTTGGCTAAGTACTTAGCCATGTTTGGTTCTCTGGCCTCGTATTCATCATTTACTTGGTTCACCACCAACTGAGAGTCACTGAAGACTTCGATGTGTTGGGCTCTGAGATCTTTGGCAAGTTGTAGTTCGACAGGCAGGGCCTCATACTCGACTTCGTTGTTGAAGGCTGGGAAACCAAATCTCAATGCATACTCTACCTCGTTGTCACCCGAGGTGAGAAGTATGTGGCCTGCTCCACTTCCTTAAGCATTGGAGGATCCATCTACAAACAATCTCCAGGTCGCCCAAGGTTCCTCACCTTCCGCGAGAGTTTGGTTGAGGGATTTGCTGAGGGTACACTCTACCAGGAAGTCCACTTAGGCTTGTGCTTTGATGGCATGTCTCAGTTGGTAGTGTAAGTTGAACTCTGACAGCTCAATAATCCATTTGGTCAGCCGACCTGAGGTCTCAGGCTTGGTGAGAAAAACTTGAGGGGTTGGATGGTTAGCACTGTGATGCTATGAACTTGGAAATAGGGCTTAAGTTTCCAAACAGAGACCACCAATGCGAAGGCCATTTTCTGCACTTTAGGGTATCGGGTCTCAGCATCGCAGAGGACGTTGTTGACGTAATAGATTGGCCACTGCACACCTTCGTCCTCTCACACTAGAACAGAACTAACGGCCTCACCCCGACCGAGAGGTATAGGAACAACGTTTCTCTGGGAAGGGGCCGTGTGAGCAGAGGGGGCAAGGTGAGTTAAGACTTCAACTCATCAAAGGCTTTATGGAATTCTTCAACCCATTGGAAGTCCTTCAGCTTCTTGATGGCTCAAGAGAAGGGTATGCAGCAGTCGGTCAACTTTGACATGAATCGATTGAGGGCAGCACTTGGTTGGTGAGCCTTTGTGTTTCTTTGATGAACCGAGGTGGCTCAATGTCAAGTATGGCCTGAATCTTCTCTAGGTTGGCTTCTATACCTCATTGAGTGATAACGAAACCTAAGAATTTTCTTGAGGTGATGCCGAAAGCACATTTATTGGGATTAAGCTTCATGTTGTACTTCCTCAGTGCTGTGAAGGTCTCATCTAGGTCTGAGGTATGCTAGTCAGCCTTCAGTTTCTTCACCACCATGTCATCCACATAGGCTTCGACGTTTCTTCCCATATGATCATTGAAGAGTTTGTTTACAAGTCGTTGGTAGGTTGCTCCAGGATTCTTTAGGATGAAGGGCATGAGCTTGTAGCAATAGGTGCCATGCTCTGTGATGAACGAGGTCTTCTCCTCGTCCTCGGCTTGCATTTTGATCTGGTTGTTTCCGAAGAAGGCATCCATGAAGCTTAGTAGCTCGTACCCTGTGATGGTGTCGACGAGGTGGTCGATCTTCGGTAAAGGAAAATTGTCTTTGGGAAAAGCTCGGTTGAGGTCTGTGAACTCAATACAGATTCTTCATTTCTCGTTAGCCTTCTTAACCATGACCACATTGGACAACCAGTTAGAATAGTGTACCTCCCGGATGAAGCGGCATCAAGTAGCTTTTCTACCTCGTGTCCGATGGCTTTCCAACACTCCGGTGCAACATTCCTCTTTTTTCTACGAAATTGGCTTACATCTTGGGTCCATGCTTAACCTGTAAGTAATGACCGAGGGGTCAATTTCGGTCATGTCAGTGGAAAGGGTGTCTAGAGGAAGGATGGACCCGACGCGCATCGTCTTCTTGGGCTCAACTTCATTTAGGGGAACCGAGACAAGGTCCTCGGATGGCTGGCCTCAACTCGCTGGTTCATCCCAGAGGTCAAGCCCTTCTAACAGTAGGGCTTCTATATTCTTGCCTTTTAGTGCCGCCACATAGCACTGTCTGGCTGTCTGCTGGTTCCCTTGGACGACTTTGAGGTGGTAGGAGGATGGCTGCCTTGAGTGCATGAAGGATCAGCCTCCCGACGATGGCATTATATGGTGAGCCTATCTTTACTACCAAGAGCTCAGTGGTTTGATGACGGCTCTAGAGAAGCCGACTAGTGGCATGCCGACCGGTTGCAACCGATTTGGTGCCAGCTTCATCTTCTCGAATGTATCGTAGAAGATGATGTTCATTGATGATCCGTTGTCTACGAGTATTCTCTTTACCATGTAATTGGCGAAGGTCATCGACACCACCAATGCATCATCATGGGGGACCAAGACTCCCTTTAGGTCATCGTCCGAGAAAGATATGACATCGTTTGTCTTTAGCTTATTGGGCATTGGGCTCTGGATGCTAAGTTTCTTGGCATAGGCCTTTTGGGCTAAGGCCAAGGCTCCACCCAAGGTCATGCCCCCTGCGATGACGTCGATGACCCGACTAAGGTGTGCTGCTGTTGTTGTGAGGACGGGCAACCGATATCGCCGCCCACATACTCCTTCAAGTGGCCATGGCAGATGAGGGATCCAATCTCATTTTTGAGTTCATAGCAGTCCTCACTATCATGGCCGATGCCATGGTAGTACTTGTAGTATTTCTTTGGGTTACCCCTCTTAGGGTTCCTCTTCATCTTGATTGGCCACTTCATGTATTCCTCCTTCCCTACTTGCATAAGGATATGCATTTGGGTGGAGTTGAGTGGTGTGTATTTGTTGAAGGATGGGGCTGATGGCTTCTTGTCAGCGTCCTTGTGGTTGTTTTGGTGGTTGTGGCGCGACCGTCTCTATCCTTTCTCTTCTTCTTTGAGGCCCCTCGGTTGGGGTCGGCCTCGTTCTCTTGGAGGTGCTCACCAGCCGAGGCCTCCTCTACAGCGATGTACTTCTGTGCCTTCTTCAAAAATTCTGCCTTGTTCTTGGGCAATGTCTTGGCAACGAAACACTTGAGGGGTACGAGCTAAAGGCCATTGATGACGGCATGCATGGAGACTGAGGAGTCGAGGTCTTGGACCTCGAGTTCTTCCTTCTTAATGTGGTCGATGTAAGACCAGAGGCTCTCTTCGTGCTTCTGTCAGATTGACATGAGGGAGACGACGGTCTTCTAGCACCGTCGGTTGCTAACGAAGTGGGAGAGGGAGAGGTCGACGAATTGTTCCTACAAATTGATGGACCGACGGTAATGTGAAAAACCATCTACATGCTTCTCCCTTGAAAGTAGCCTGGAAAGCTCAGCATGTCAGGGCGTCAGAGTACCCGTAGAGAAGCATGAGCACTTGGAAGCTTTCCAAGTGGTCGTCCGAGTTGGTGGTTCCATCATATGTCTCTAGTGTGGGAGCCTTGAAGAGAGGTGGAAGTGGCTCTGAGGTGATGGAGTCAGTGAAGGTGTCAATTCTAGTGGATGAGGGGTTCTAACTGGTGGAGACATCACCTTGCCCCTCCTTCACCTATCGGAGCTTGTCTTTCATGGCGCTGATCTGCGCCTGTAGGTTGTCGATTTGTTTATCGATGGGGGCCCCAGGCATCGTCCTTGTCCTCTCTAACGTGGAAAAGGCCAGCCCAGTTCCTGAAAATTTTGGATGCTGGTATGTCCTGGTTTCTTCAGGCTTGGCAGTCGTTGAGGAGGTTGTAGAGGTCCGATACTAGCAAGGGAAAGGCGTGGAGTCGGCCTCCAACCCTCGGAGGAGGACTGTAGTGACTAGAGCACCCGCCTTCGTCCCGGTGGCTCCCTGCACGGTTGTAACAGTCATGGTCCTGACGGTTGTCGCGGGACCCAGTTACATCATCTCCCCATTGGCCGGAGAGGCAAAAAGTCTTTGATGGCTTGCTTGCACGTCGGCTACTACTGTTAGATGCTAAGGGGTTAGATTTGCAAGGGCCGAGGGGTCGCTAGACCAACGGAGCACGAGTAGAGCATCCATTGTACTGCCCCTGGCTCCCAACGGGGCTGCTACCTTGTGGACGACCTCCTGTCAGGCGCTTCAGCTGGTCTAGTCTTTGTGTTATATTGTCTAGTTTATCAAGGACCATTCTGAATTGGTCCATGGTGACCAGGTTCTGAGCATTTGGATTATTGTCTTGTTTATCAGCCATTGTTGAAAGCTTAATTGTTTTGAATTAAGTATTCACTTAGGGAATGTCTTAGCAACGCTTCCCACAAACTGCAGTAATTGTTGCTGCCAAAGATAGGCCAAGGGTAATGATAAATCTACTTCCTTAGCCGAGGTTGATATGTCCAACCCGAGAGCAAGAAATCACACGTCAGAGGCCCTAGGTATTATCCCAGAGGCAAAGGCTCCAACGGTCCAATTAGTCAAATGTGTACGAGGGGTTGGACAAGATACGATGTGAGAACTCAGACGAAGTCACTCAATAGCAAGAAAATTGGAAAGAATGAGTGAACAAGATAATTTACTTGGAGAGGGGGCACCTCTTGCCTTTGAGAATGGTTGGAGATAATTAACAATGGGCAACCGGGATTGCATTCGGCCAATGCCACATGGCACCGTCTTAGGCCTTATCGCATGCGCCTATATCAATATAAATTAATATAATATCAGAGACTATTTAATCAAGTAATCTAGTATGGACCTAGGACCAAGGATTCCATATCATTTATCTTTTCGAAAATTGTCTTCAATTAATTTGTCTTGTGGTTTTCGGTAGCATGGGAATTACTTTTAAACTTCTAACGTTTAACTTTTCAGAGGTCATTATTTATTTGGTTTTAAATATTCATAATCTCCCTTTAAACACATTCAACAGTAAATTAAGAGGTTATTTCAACAATGTTAACCTCTTATAATGTTGCCATTGGCCACGAAAGCCCCAAATAATCTTCCCATTGATGATATATAATTTCAATGTATAATATATAGCATTAAACAGAACAAAGTATTGTAGGTGGGATATCATTTATGTGACAAAGCTTAAATGATGAAATTGATGAATAATATAATACATTATATATAATATATTATATTATATTACATTTAATACATTATTATGATATAGTTATGTGATATATTTGAAAAGGTAAAACAATAAAATAGACATTTTTCAGAAATCAACATTCAAAGATACTGAACAGATTTTCATCATATTTAGAACATATATATATATATAATTATCCTTTATTTATTTGTTTGAGAAAGATATAAATGTATCCAAAAGTTTCAATAATATATTCAATTTAATTATTTTAATTTAATTAATAAAAATATCATAAATATGTCTAATTTAGTTATTACTATTATTGTCATTATCTAGAATTGACAGTACAAAATACACCAAGTAGTATATATATTAAGATTGGAAATCGAATTTACCAACCACCACCATATATATATTAAAATTACTGAAATTTAACATTTAAGGCGGGCCCAAATTACAAGTAAAGCTACTAAATCGATTACATGGCCATTTACCACCACCGGAAGAGAAACACAAGGGGTACAATAAAAACTACAATGGCTTTTTTTTCTTTTCTTTTCTGAAAAAGAGAACTGTAAAAATTTGCAGCTTCTCTCCTTCCTTCATGATCCACAGATGTCACTCAATAGAATGCTTGCTGACCTCTCTTGACATCAATTCAGCTTGTATCTCAAGCACGGCCATTTGAATACACAGGTAGTTCCAATTTACCTTTCTCCTTATCCTCTTCTCCTTCTAAGCTCAAGTTCTTTTCATCAACACTGTTTTTCTCTTTCATCTCCATATCCTTGCCCCATAGGACGGCATATAGCCCCATGACTATCAGCACAGATCCTACAACACTGAAACAAGATGAAATTAAACCATTCAATCAATTTACCCTTTTCTTTTTTCTTGTTTTTTCTTTCAAATTTCGATATATAAATTGAATGGATTGGCATTAAGAAATCTGGTGCTAGGAAACTACTATATTATGGGAGAATTTACCTTCCCATATACAACTTGTCTGCTAGTAGTGCCCATCCAATTACAGCCACGATGACCAATAAAAGTGGGCTGAATGCAGAAACATAGAGAGGACCCTTCTTTTCAATACACCATGACATTAGGTAAATTGCAAAAGCAGATGCCACAAGCCCCTGAAATCATGGTTAATAAGGTTTATCGAGCACATTTGATCTGTACTCTCAAATTCTAAATCAAAATGAACATATAAAGTGGCTATGAGCATCCCCATGAAGAAATCAAGCCCTTGATTTAGAAAAGCTGCTAACAATTTATATTGAGGATCCGCTTCTCCAATGTAAATTGTTTCTTTATTGTATAAAGTTCCAAGAACAAAACCAAACCACTAGCTGGTTTGAAAACAAATTAATTCTTAAAACAGAAACACATAAAACATATTCATCGTTAATATGTGGTTTTTGTTTTCAAAACTAAGATCAAAGACATGTTCTTGATTTCTAGTTTAAAGAACATGATTTCATTAGATTACTTAATATCACGTTCCATCAATTATATTAATTTTTATATAACATAATTTGTGTTTTTTTTTAAACATGTATTGTTTTTTACATAAAACCAACTTTTTTTTGGCTTTCCAAGACCAAAACACAATTCAACAACATATTTTTACTTTTTTTGTTGGTGTGGAAATATCAAAATAAAACAAATGAAAACAAAAGTATTTTTGTTGTAGAAAACGCCCTTAATGAGTTGATTAAAATAATGTTTGTAACTGTAATCAATCATGATACACAACAATATTAGTTTATGAAGCATACACTGTACAAAGATGTAATGAGTCTGATGCTTGAATGCAAAGACCATGCAGAAACTTGGTGATCGGCTGTGACTGCAATGATGCCACATTCAATGCTTCCCATGAGACACATTAATGCTGTGCTTGAATAAGGAGCTGAGAATGTCTCGCTCACTTTGGCCTGAAATCATTGCACGTGAACTTTCAATACCCTCAAATTATATTAATTCACAAGTTAGATAATAGCATTCGTTACTATATAATCTCCTTACTTAGTTTGATCCCAATTGTACATCTATGAAAGTGAGGTTTTCAATTAGGGTCTGTTCATTACTTAGGTGAAAACACTTGTTCAGACAAATGCATTTATCCGTGTTTTGATCAAAATTGTTCCCAAGTAAATAAAAGAATAAACAATTAACCACTGCTACCCATAAATTTTCAGAATTAAAAAGGGCAATTTTTTTTTTTGTAGTTCTATGATATTTTTGCAACTTTTCCCTCAAATGAAAAGGTTATTCATCTCTACGAGAGATAGATATCACTTAGCCATAAAAAACAATTTACTGTAAAATGTATAATTATCAAAAGTCGAACAAAGGTTATTGATCAACGGGAATAATGGCCTCACATAATTCTTCTATACAATTTACACTACTACCAATACTCAAATGGAATGAACCAAGAATTAAAATCCTTACCTGCATTATAAACCATGCTCCCCAGGAAATGACGCTTGCAATCAAAATTAAAGAGCCCAAAAGCGTGACCTTGTCATTGCTAGACCCACTTTCCGTTATACTATCCACATATCTCCAGTGGATAGCCGAGTCCGGTATGGGGATACGGATTCCTTTATAAAATGACATTAGCATTGCACCTCCTACACACATTACCGTACCCAATACTTTGGCTTGCCCTGCTTTCCTCCTCAGTCCCACTTTCTCCATTCTATAAACAACAAATTAAAAGACCCATTTTTAGCTTATTCAGCAAAAAGCCAAGATAAAGCGTTTTGGATCGGGCTTAGCTTAGGTTATGAAATCGGGTACGGGTTCGGGTTCAACCCTCTCCAAATGAAAGAATTGAATCAAGGCAATACCCGAATGGAACAGCCATGATGAAAGTCACAGCGGGTAATAAATTAGTCAATGCACATCCAATGGTTGGCGTGGAATATTTGAGCCCAATAAAATAAAGGCACTGGTTCCCGGCTATCCTGCAAATGCAAGCGAATTATCAGTCTTAATTTCAAAAAACAAAAAACAAGATCCAACGTACATTAGTCATCCACGTAGACTTGTCCAAATTTAGAGAACTAAGATTTATACTTTTATAATTAACTAATAATTATTTTAAAATGAAAACTATAAGAACAAAAAGAACTTACCCAAACAAGGAGGATAGAAAAATCTGAAAGAGAGTGGCTGATGTGATCCTCGGTCTTGTTTTCCTACACCAGTCAGCAATAGACATTTTAAGAAGAAATTAGGTCAAAAATAAGGACGGAGATACCTTATAGATAAATAATGGGTGATCATGGATTGACTCGGGCTTTGTATCTATGATAAGGGTTATAACTCAAATCCAAGTCTACATTTTTCAAATTACCCAATTTTGTTAAGTGGAAGTTGGTGAAAAAACCGTGTCACCATTGACTTAAATTTTAAACTACTCAAACGAGCAACCGAAAAAATCCAATACCCAATAAGTGTATTTTTCTATGCATATTCATATCTATCAAGTTTTGGGGAAGGTTATACATATAAATCGACCCCCAATAAAAAAAATTTTGACTCCACCACCACAGTCAGAGGTACAATAAACGAACAAGAAAGGAAGCTAGGTTTTTCATTTCAATATTAATGGAAGTGTTCCGTCTACGAAGGCGTGTTACAGTCCCATTATATAGGCTTGAACTGGCCCGCCCCGACTCTCACCAGTTTTAAATTAGCACGCATCTTCACCTTGTTTTCTGGTAAATTTTCGAGGATACACGTAACATATTCTTTAAATTCTAATCATAAATACATAAACAACAAAAATTAGTATATAAAAGATATATTTTATATATAATAAATATAGCATTAGAATCTTTTAAAATACGTATATGTATAAATTTATATTTAAAAATAAGATGTTCTATCATGCCCGATCCGTAAAGATCAGATACACGGCAGGCTTCTCGAGAGAACTTTGGACTTTTGGAGTAACCGGGTAATTCCAGCCCGAATCCAAGTTCGGATCCTCTAGTGACTGATCCTCCCGTGACTGTCAAGATAAAAATGGTCCGTAATACAGAAATGGAAGGTGGACTGCTTTCAGCTGCGAAGAATAACTGAAATAGCATTATTGACTTCTTTAGATTTCCAATAAAGGAATAGGGTTAGTTGATTACTTGTTGTTGAGTTGGAACTTGTAATAAATTCAAGGACATTTCGGTCAATAAAAATATCAAAATTTCGCTCTTCGTATCTCAAGTCTAAGCTAAGCTCTATAGGATTCTACTCAAGATGGCTCAGTTGTTGCAGAAAAATCTCCTCCATTGATGAACTGATAGGAGCTTCATTTTCGAATTATGAGAGAAAGAGAGGAAGAAGAAAGAAACGAAAAGAGAAAGGTAAAATTCAGTCAAAGCAAAGAAAGAAAGAATTCAATCACAAAGATTGACCAAATGAGAAGAAGAGAGAAACTGTAGCGGCTCATATTAACAAGGTTATTTTCTCTTTTACATACGTGAGATGTATAGATGAATAACTCTCCCAGAAACTCATGGAGAAGCCTAGCAAGTAGCAAGAAAGAAACATAAAGAAGCGGCAACTCTCATAGAGAAACCTAGCAAGAAAAATAAAGTAGGAGTGAATATATTTATATATACCTCTCCCAGAAATAGGCAAATGGACTGATTATAATGGTCGCGACGATCTGTCGGTAAGTAACCATGACAAGAGGGCTCATGCCGGAATCTATGGCCAGCTTGCTCAGAATGTTCATTCCAGCATAGCCTATTTGAACCATGATCATGGCTATACAGGGCAAGAACTCTCTCATCATCTTGTTGCGTGTAAGTATATTGAATATGGATCGATAGGTTGAAGAAATTAGAAACCAGAAGCAACAGAGAAGAAGAGACGGAGATAGAGAGAGAGACTGGCCGGCAGCCTGGCTGATAGAGAAAAACTGAAGAGAGAAGGTGGGAATCCAAGAGAGAGGGAGGAATGATATTTATAGGGAGGGAGTAATTCTGTTAAAAATTAACAAAAGAAGAAAGAAAGGAGGAGACAGGCCAATTTCCAATAACATGATTTCACTTTCGCACATTTTACTCATAAAAGAGTAATGAAATTAACCGTCAGGTTTCTTCCACCACCTGGGCTTCTGCATGGGACAAGCAATTTCCCACTCACTTATGGCTTTTTCTCTTGTCTTCCCCAGAAAACCCCCGTCTTATTTAAGAAAGAATGTCCCCATATCATTAAATCCTGTAAAGGCATCTTTGTATAGATTGATGACCAGATTCCATCCGCAGTTAAACATCAGCAGCAGAATACCTGGTGCTTCATCACCATGATTGGGACTATGGAATATATGTGATGTGTGGGGTCATCACTCAAAATGCCATGGAGATATGCTCTTTCAGCCAATCAAGGAGCGTTTTAACACCACGCTTTCGCTGTTACAACGCTCCAGCAGAAAATTCGCACCCGATGCAATCATGAATCATGAACACCTCAGAATCTTGTTGCAGCGTGAAGGGCGGTTGATCAGGTGCTGCTTGGATCCACCAAATAAACGTACAACACTTGTTGATAAGCATGACCGACCGACTGATTGTAATGCTTCAATGTAATCATAGACCCACTTTTAGAGCTGATGATACAGCTGAGGAATCTGAAAAAGAATTAATGAAAACCATTTAATACACAACTAACCGAGTACAGGAACGGCTAACAAGTTGTGCCCAAGAATCCAAGATGGACGGCCCAAAAAGAGGGGCCACTACTGCGTACTTCTAGGCTGGGTCCCACTTCAACTGAATGTTTCTTGTATTAGAGGTGCGCTGTAGGCAGGATGAAGCGCAGAAGTAAATTACAAATTCACAACGATCCATACCAAATGCAGTAAGTAACTCTGTTGGTCTAAGTGATGAGCTTTTCGCCTTTTCCTTTCTTTGTATTAGACCAAAAGAAAGAAAAAAATAGGGCTCCATTAAACCCAATTTTGCATGGGCTAGCTTCTGTGAACACTTTCTGTGATCTAACAACAATACAAGCAGTGACAAGTCTCTGGCCATAGTTAATGAATGACAAACTGTTAGAAAAATGGGCAGCATTTTAAGGGGATTGAGAGCCACAGGCCATTGGCCAACGCCTCAGCAAAGGCTTTTTACGCTTGATTCTCTAGAAACTACGGATATGTTTTGGTTTTACAGTTGAAGCTGGAATCTGAACCGAAATTGGAATGGTCTATTTTCTGGCCTGTTTGGTTTAGATAGGAATAGAATCAGTTGAAACGGGATATTCCTTCCACACAAGGAAGGGGGCTATTCCAATTTTGCCCAATTAAATAGTTGGAATCATTCCAATTTCTCATTCTAGACCCCTATTCCTGCAAATTAAACCGACCCTAAGGTTCAGTTTGAAAAAAGTATAAATACAAATACATACAAAATAATACAAAGGGTTTGCAGCCTACAAATTTATATTTTCAGTATAGATCTTTATATTTCTTTAAATTTATATAATATGGGTATGTAGATATATTCATAAAGTATTATTATTTATTATTATTATTAAACAACAAATACATTTGATATTGTATATGGTGAACAAAACGGCTTCTTTGGGACTTGAACTTATGGCTATCTAGTAAAGAGATTTGTTTAGCAATTTTAGTAAAGAGAAATGACATTCAAACCTATTAATAGATACATATTAATTTTATGTAAATATAAGCACACTTTAGATATTATTGGATCGGATTGGAGCAGATCCAAATTATTGTATTTGATTTTTTTTTTTTTTTTAAATGCGTGAAGGCTGATTCATTCAACAAATTGTTCAGTTACATCAGATTCGAAATAAGGAATCAGAAGGTGTGTGCTACAAACGGATGTCATTTAATTATTTTCCCTCTGGTGCACATTATCCCAGGCTACAATTGGCGTAGGCTGTTCAGTTACTCTTAAAAGTGTGATATCTGAATTCTGACTAAAACAAGTAATCAGAAAGATTAAGTTGATTGCAGTTAATTAGACACGTGGCTAATTGGTTAACAAATAACAAACTTTAACTTCCTTCTCAGCTGAGTGGACCAGTGGAGCTTACTTTTTGAGGAGTAGCCCAGCCTTATGAGATGATCTATCAAAACATGGTTCATGTGTTGCATGTTTACAAGATGATGAATCATGAATCCACTCTAAAGGCATGGAGAAGGAGGGAGGCAATTGGTGCTCCATCTAATTCACGCAAATAGGGTGGAGACTGGAGAGGCCGGAGGCGTGTTGTGTGTTCTAAGAGATTCAACTCTTCAGTTTAGCCATTGATATTCCAAAGAATTCCAGTTCCCGATGTGAGATATCACGTTTATCCTCATCCTGAACGTAACGAGCTTGTACAGTTGTAGTAGCCCACCGTAACTGCTCTTACAAATGCATGAGACGTCCAGTGTTTGAATTTTGAAATCTTCGGAGTCAAGAAAACAGAAGGGGAAAAAGAACAGCCATTTGGTATGATGACCAGACCAGGTTGAAAAGGTTCCTGGGCTTCGGTTTTCACCAGCTCTTCGCCTCTTCCTATTGGCAAAAGCAAAACAGGAAGAAGAAAAAAGAGAAAAACTAGCAGAATCAGGACTCGGGAGGGGCAGAGCACGAGACAAAAGTTGGATTGGGCCCATCTGCACACAACTTGAGCCCCTGTGGGCCGCACCCAACCCCTCCCCACAAGAAGAATATGAGCAAAGTTCAATGATGGTTGGGGTGGGCCTATTGGCTGATTGGCTCTATTGGCGAGAAACAAAAAATGAATTTCAATGGCGATCATGATTCATGGAACCAACGAACAAGAGATGGATGTGGATCCCTTGTTTAAAAGGCATTCTCCAGCTGTTGAATGATAGATGGTAGCTTGAAAGAAATAGGTTTTGGGGGAGCGGGGAGGGGTCTTTTAGGTACTCGCTAGTCGCTAGTCGCTAGACCTGGCAATCGGGTCGGGTTGCGTTCGTGTCAGGTTCAAGCGCATTCCGTCGATTGCCGGTTGGGCACTTGGGCCAACTTTAAGTTAGGATTGACTCACTGGTCAGATGAGTCAATGGTTCAACCACCTGCGTCAGTTAGTCTTTCACCAAATCAACATTTTTTTTACCAAAAATATGGGTTTAACCCTCTAAATCAGCTGCTTCGCATGGTCAACCATCCATGTCACAAAATGTTGGGTTTTAAAACATGTTATCCCGACATGGCCTATGACCCGACCCCGATTCCTGCTCGGGTTGGATTGGGCCAGGACACTTTTTAATCCGGGTCACCGCAAAGGGCCAAATACCCGTTTTTTAAGCCTGGCTTACGGGTTTGATCAACTTTTTGTCGGGTTTAGTGACCCCCCAAACAGTAGTTACATGAAGCACTATTTGAACCAATGTTTTTAACCTGCTGTTGATTTAGTCAGTTGAACCGTTCAAACCGTCATCTGATCAGGATTTTGGGTCCAGTTCAGTCAAGACCCATCATATGGTAAAAAATCATTGACTTGGTCAAGAACCATTTGACCCATCCGGTCAATCGTTGACCCGTTCGATCTGGTGACCAGGTCGTGGGTTGCATACTCAATGTATACAAACTTTTAGAGGCCATAACTTTGTACTCCGATATTCGTAGTCACATTGCCCCGCTGTTTTCACAAAAAAAAACCTTTTTGACCTCAAATTGCAATTTTTGATATTTTTATAAATAAAAAAGTTAAAACCGAATTAAAAACATAAATTAAATATAAAATAATACATATAACATATCTAAAACATATTTATACATTCTTTATTGCTAAAATATATATATTTATATACATACACACATATGCGATGACATGGCATGGTTTGAACCGTTTGACCTAGCCGGTCAAATCGGCGACCTACAACCCGAAGGCAAAAACAATTTGGCCTCAGGTCAATTTTTAAAACATTGGTCTAAACTATTAAAGATGGATATTTGTAGGTAATTCTGTAGGCAATTTTTGTCCTGTTTTCTTCTTATGTAACCTCCTCCTGCATTGTTGGTATTGTTTTAGTAGATCTTCACTTTTTTTTTCTACACTTTCATTCAATTTGTGACAACCATCTGTTTGGCATCAATGCTGTTGCTCCAAAAAATGGTGATACATCAGCGCCACATCGGAAAAACGGTGCTCCAGGAAATGCCTGTTTGTTTGGAACCATTTTTCCATAAAAAATGGTGCTCTAAACCACACCTTGGAAATTGAGAAGGCGTAGTTTGGAGCAACGCTGAATTTGACGTTTTCTCATATTGCAGCTCATTGCTACCAATGAGGACGTAATGTGGACTTCCTATAATGGGTACTAGTGCTGAAAATAGACATGGAGCATTGGTACCAAACAGAAAGTATTGTTGTTGCTCCAGAAAACGTCCTACCTAGCAACAACTTTTCCAAACAGAAAATAGTTCTTCCAACCCACACATCAACAACACCCTTTTATGAGAAAATGGTGTTGTATCTGTAGCATCGATGCCAAACATATACTAGGGTTGTCAATGGATCTAGTCTGAACCGATTATTAATCATGACAAAATCACAAACCAGAACCGTTCCAGTCCCAATAGACCTGATTATACTAAAAACTATACTTGTTGATTTAAATAATAACTTAAAGTTTAAATTTTGATAAGATAACCTTATATAAAAGTGATATAAAATACTACATTATTTATATATTAATAAATTAAACATTTTTAACTAACATTATCTTATTTAGTATCTATCAAATTTACCTTTTCAAATATAAAATATGTTAAAATTTCATATTTTATTATATCATATTATATATACATAAATATGCAAATGGGCAAGTAATGAAACGCAAGACAAAGTGCAAGAAAAGTGTAGGAGATCTGAAATGCATAATGCATGGGATACATGTATAAGTAACATAGATATTAGGGGTGAGCTATCCAATGAAACTAATCCCGAATCGGCCTTGAACCAACTCTACCCATTCTATTATAGGGTAGGTCTGGTTCCAAATTCTTAGAACCAATCCCTACCCAGGTCGGTTCCAGGGTCAAGGGGTTTACCTTACCTGAATTGACCTGATGAACTGGCCCTAATTGGCCTTAGTGGAACCAGCCTTGGAACCGAACTTGCCTGGAAATAAACTCTAAAATGCTTTTAAGAATGTGAAAATTTGAATCCAAGCACTCATTGTTACAAAAGCTATGGTCTGACTTGATCATTGAGTTATTTAAGTAATTTGATAATTTCTTTTCATTTTAATATTTGAATGTATATAATAAATAATATAAAAGGTAATATTTATAAAATTTAAATTATAATATGATAAGTTTTGAACCATATGCTAATATATTATAATAATCTACATATTAAGTTACTCAATTTAATCAATAAACATAATATAAGTTAAATTATATATTATCATTATTGAAAATCAACTTTTAAAAGGACATGTTTCATTTTTTTAAGAGGGAGAGTAGACAAAAAACAGGTTCCATGAGTAGACCCTGGAACTGCTAAACCTAGAACCAACCCTAGAACTGATCTTCATAGGTATCAGTTCCAAAAAATTGGAACCAACTCCAACAGGATAAGCTTCAGGTTCTGCCATAGAACCAAACCAAACCGACTCATACCCAAATAGATACAAAATATACGGATAGGCTTGGATTGGGACGGACCAGGCTCAGTTTAGACTCTGGTAAGATAATGTAGGGTAAGTCTATCTCAAGTCAAGGTCAAGCCCAACTTTTTAGCCCTGGGCTCAACACAAAGCCCAAAAGTCCAACCAAGCCATACAAATATACAATAGCGCAGGTCGAATCTGGCCAAGTTGGCATCAAGACAAAAGTTTTCATTGGGCCAACAACAACAAGCCAAGACTTGCAAACTTCTAAGGGTTAAATGAAGATGATGTAAAGTTTTAATGCGGTTAAGGGTTAAGCGAAGATGATGTAAATTGATGTCGGTTCCACAAGAAAATTTTCAGCTTGGATGTGCCTAAAAAGCACAAGATTGCTTATAAACAACGAAATAGAAAACAGCTGAAATGACAAAACATAGTCTCAAGTGGACATGATGTCATCCCTATCACCCCCGAAATCAGGATTTCTGTATCCTTAATTCCTTAAAATATCCCCATATAAAGTGCGAACCCGGGAATCCAGGATTACTCAGGAAAATGCTGACAAGTGACAAGACCTTACTACATCACTAATAATCTACTTTTGTACAAGCATAGTTAGTTAGATACAATACAAATTGGGATATCTTAAAGGGTTTCTCTTTTTGGTTTTTAATATTTTAGACCTTTTGAAAATCAGTGTCAAGAAATCTCCATTGGCTCAAACAAAGCAATTCTGAATGCGTCACCCATAACTCTTATTTCAAACTAAGGACTAAACCATGATTCAGGTACTATTGTTGTTCCTATCTGAAACGTTTTGGGTCAATCAATGGTTCAACACAAATTAGCATATAATTGTTATTTGGGGCTGTTTATAGCTGAAACAGGTACACCTTGAAGATGAATGTGCTCAAGACTGTTTGTAAAAATGTCAAAATGATGTTTCTTGCTCAACTGGATCTTTAATTTTTATGACTCCCCCTCAGGTTGATTGGTTGAAAATTAATGTAGATGAAGCTTTTCTGAGGAAGGAGTAATATAGCATCTTTTGGCTTAGTAATTAGGGATCATGCTGGTCTTTTTGTGGAGGCCAAGTGTGGCAAAGCTTCAGCTGCCTCAGTTCTTCAAATGGAGGTATCAGCTGTTCTGGATGGATTGCTCTTTGCTTGGGACCTCCAGTTTAAGAATTTAGTTGTTGAAAGCGATAATGAGTCACTGGTTGGGTGGCTTAAGAAGAAGGGTGATGAGTCTGATGACTGTATTGTTGAAATCTCCACTATAGTTTATGAGAATTGCTTGCTTTGCAAACGTTTCCTTTTCCTTCGTCAAGCGATCGGTAAACAGAGTAGCCCACCATAAAATTGATCTAGAACTGCATGTGCAGTGTCAGATCATGTTAGTAGGTCCCAGTCTCATGGTGAAATATGATGAAGTTGATAAGGTCTTTTTTCTTTGGATTCGACTATGATATAAAAAAAATATGATATCTGAAAAACTTCTGTCCAATTAAGTATTATTTATCAAAATTCATAAATGGATTTTAATTGGTCAAAACTCTTCCCATACCATATCTTTTCCGCATCATAAATTCTCACTTTTTCTTTTTTTTGGATAAACAGAAGTTGATAGGGGTTGGAACGTGTTTATTTAGTAGGAGATCCCAACTCCTCCCAATCAAGCGGATTCATATGACCCGAGCTTGTGGTTAAATCCTTTAAGTTAAACAACTAATAGAGCCCCTTTGTTGTCTATCTTCTCACCAACAAAGTTAAAAGCATCGATAAATACTGATGTGACATGTCCAATGTTAAATTGTTAAACCAAAAAAGAAAATAGAATAACTATTGACAGAACTCTCGATACGCTCAATGTTTTTCCCATCGAGAGTATCAATGCTTTGAACCGTTGCAACTCCCACCTCGTCTCTCTTTCCAAGCTGATAATAAAACCTGAGGAACCTCCAATTGTGGTTTCACGGGATTTGAGATTACTTTTCAATCTCTTCGACCACGAAGGCAGCTTCATCTTTCTTGAATTTCTCAACAATGGAACCATTTCAAGTAGCTTGCTATGGGGGTTCAATGTGACGATTGTCGTATATGTGCAAATAATCCTTTTCGTGTATTGATAATCATTTTGGTCCCACATATCCATTCACCAAAGACCTGAATTCAAAAGCAACTAAACAAGAGGGTTTGAATCACTGTTTTCAAAATTAGACCGGACGGTCAGACCGGAAAAACTAGGAACCGGTCACCTGATCGATTCCGTTTTCTTCCAAAATCACTTTTTCCCTCAAAACTGTTGATTTTGGTCAACAAACTGACCGATTAACCGTTCGAACCGTTTTGATCATTTTCCAATTTTTTAATTTTTTGTCAGAACGGGCCAACAATTCGAGTCTAACGGTCGGACCGTTCGAACCAATAACTGAACCCCTGACCGGTTCGTTTTTAAAAACCATGGTTTGAATCCTTAAATTCACTTTTTTTTTTCCAATCCCATTCTCACATCACAAGGTAGATTCATCATACAGAATCTACGAATCATCTTGAAAACTAAGGCAGAGCTTGGCAAGTCTTTCCATGCAATCTTCTGGGGTTCAGCAAGCTCCGAAGACCAAAAATTAATGGAAAATGCCAAATTTCAAGAAGCTTCAAATGAAATTTTTTTTTGTCTTTTCACATAAATAACTAACCTCTAAACACGTTTTTAAAATCACATTAAACTGAGCCGCTTATCAAACAGTATTTGTCTTTACGCCTCATTCATTTTTCAGTAAGTCATTTGACTAGATAAATGCCCTTATCTAGACAAGTGTTTCTTGAGAAATACTTACCTGAATAATTGCATTTACCTGTTCCCTTTTATTTCCCAGGAGTAGAGTTATATAATGACCACTGTACTTTAGCAATGTTGTCCATAAAATGGTCTTTATTGAAGGAACACTGTTGTTCCATTATATTTTAGCAATTTTCCGCACCGGCATAATAGTTATTTACCTAAGTCTCAATAGGTATTACTTACCTAAGTAAATGAGTCGCTAGGGAATTATTCTTTTGCATAGAACCTACTAATACCAAAGTACTAACATAGGTTTCCTTCTTTTTCATAGAACCTACCAATTTACTTGCCCCCATTTAACAAAAAAACAAACACCCCCTTAAAGACAAGACCCCAAAATCTCAATACATCTTTTGATCATCTGAAATAGTAAAAAGATCTTTCTAAAAAAACAAAGAAATGCTGGAGTCCAAGACAAGTTGCTTTGGATGGGCGTAAACGCCACACTTTGATGAGTGTTTTGGAGTAGAAACCAATCAGTTGCATAAGAAGAAAGTGAGATCTCACTATTAAATGCCTAGTTTCTAGACATCAGTGCTCGTCTAGATTTCAGACAAGCAATCATGCCGACAACCAGTTTTTGGGTTCCAGTTGAAACAAGGGATTTAGGTGAGAGGAAGGGAGGAAATGAGAGAGAGATGGACTGGCCAGTCAACCTGAATTGAAAGAGAGAGAGCTGTACCAATAATGGACAAATGTAGGGATTTCGGTGAGAGAGAGGAAATGAGAGAGAGATGGACTGACCAGTCAACCTGAATTGAGAGAGAGACAAGAGCTGTACAAATAATGGACAAATGTCCTGATTTTACTAGGAATACAGCGCAGTCCACAGCATAGTAGACACAGCAGATTCGGACTCCATTTCCAATTGATCAACCAACTTTTGTATTGAACTTAATAGACAATAGCATCTTGCCAGGCTCGTAGCCACTATGGTACTCTTGCGTCACAACATAATGACCAGCACAGGTATCATTCCCTCTCTAAACTGAAGTGTTATAGATGACTAGCTAAGCTGTCAGCAACCGCGGTATGATGTCAAAAGCGTAAAAAACCTGGGCATTTTCCCTTTCTCACTGCTAAATTACCAGCAGCCGAATAGGACTGTCAATGAACCGGATATTGGTTCAACCCAATCTGGTCTAAGTCTAATATGAGTCCATTACAGATGGACCAGCCCAATCCAGTCCGATAAAATACTTTGGACTATAACCTGGAGTGGTCCAATTCAACATTTCTTATTGGAATGTCCAACCTGTTCAAATTGATTTTAATTCAGATCGGATCCAACCCAAAGCCAGTCCATTGACACCTACTCTGATCTCCTGTCAATCGACTAGAAATTGGATCAACCCAACCCAATCCAATATAAATCATTACAGATGGACCAGGTCCAATCCAATAAATACTTTGGATCATTAAATCTGGACTGGTCAAATTCAATGTCTTATTGGATTGTCCAACCCATTCAAATTGATTTTGATTCGGAAGGGTCCAACCCAAACCCAGTCCATTGACACCCTTACTGCAAATGCTTAAAACAGGCCGCAATATGAAGCATTTGAGATCTATAATGGTGATTTCTTTGAACTATGCATGATCGACAAGGTAGCCTATTACTGGAACTCTCCTGACACCGGTTATTAATCCCAACCCTCGTTCAAAGTTCATGATGTTCCAAAAGATCCTTGACATTGTTGACTTCTAGATGCCTTTCCCTTCCATTCAAAGTGAGACGGTTCAAATAGAATAATGGAACATGTTGGAAAACTTTGTGAAGAAGGAGAATGAAAGATATGACAGTATATTTATCCTC
The DNA here is from genome assembly GCF_055504915.1 of Nelumbo nucifera. NCBI lineage: Eukaryota > Viridiplantae > Streptophyta > Magnoliopsida > Proteales > Nelumbonaceae > Nelumbo > Nelumbo nucifera. The sequence continues at coordinate 109,112,492 of NC_142651.1, forward strand.
ATAATAAACAGGTCTAGACAAACTTTTCCACTATGATCAGGAGAAAATAAAGGGTCTTTTCCCTCTTTTTCAGCCTCTTTCTACCACCCTGATATTCCAGAGATGCAAAAAAGCAACATTACAATACACCATCTCAGAGCAGACAAGAAATGAAGGTTAGATGTTAATCTTACATACCTCAAATAGATGGACTGGTAGTGATCATATCTGAACGTCCCCCAGTCATCCTCTCAGCCTTCTCTCCACGCTCACCTGAAAAGATGCTTACCATCGGATTAGACAATATTCATGATAGAAATAGGGAAATAAGATCCAACTGTAGAACCAGACTCATCTTTTGTGTTATGGGAGGTCGAGGTGGAATACCTGTGCGGACTCTTATCACATCTGAAACAGGTATTACTGCACAAATAATGAATTTTCATTAGTACTTTGGCCCATTACAGATCCATCGAAATCCTCAATTCATGAAAGCTTTAAAAAGCAACTTTTCATTAGAATTGTAGCCAGCTTCAACTATGAACACTAATACATTAACAAATGAGTTCTCATTTTCATTAAAAATAACCTTGTGCAGTAATTGGTGTACATATGGCAACTATTGAAGATATTTGCTAGAGGTAAAATCTTCAAGACCAAAATACAGCAATCACTTTTTCTGTTAAAACTTATGATAACGCTACTTCTGGTTTCAATATAACTCTAAAAGAACATCACAATCAACAAGCATGCACTAGGATCCAAATCAATGAAGTTGGGCACAATAAGATGTTTCCATATAGAGAGCTACAATTTAACCACGTCAAGAAAGAACCAAGTTAAGCATGATAGATTTAACCACAATAAGATGTTCCCTGCAGAAATGCATGATCTGCATTAAAAATCCACTAGTAAATGGACTTCATTTCTAGAACCATTTTTTCTTGTTATTTATTTAAACCAGTAGATTTAAAGAACCTATAAAGTTCAGAGAATAGCGGAATTAGGGATAATTGCTTTTCAAGTACAAAACATGGCCAGTATCATATTTGGCCAGTAAATCCATCCATTACATTTTTCTCTGATAGATAAGGTGGTATTAAAAGTAGTGTTTCACGGACACAAACTAGGGTTAGAATCCAATGCCTGTCTAAGAGTTTGACTCAGTATGATGAGAAAACATGAATTCACACACACATCTATGGAAAAGTATATACTACTAAAATAGTTCGTATTTTTTGAATTCTAACATTTTATACCTCCAAAAAAGGGTCTAAAATGTTGACTTTGCTACCAAGTAACATTTGATAAAAAAAAAATGGCATTTGACTTGTGCCTTAGTTGTTCATTTATGTGAAAATAAGCTGGAAGATAAAAATGAAATGTTACATAGAAGTATCCTCAGGAATCCATGTATTGTCAGGCTCTAACACAGACACATCATCCATTTAGGAGAGTTCACACAACACCAATAAAAAGCTCAGCCAAACCAATCTCAAGAAAGTTGAGAGTTAAATATAATCCAAGACATGCCTACTCAAAAGTTTCTCTGTTTCACACTAGAGAAATGGTTGGGATACTATGTCAGATAACCAGAACCAGATCTGCCAAATTGCAGTTGCCAGCTGCAAGGGGAACACTACACTACCCCCAATAGAGTTTTTTTTTTTTTTTTTCTAAATTTTATCAGTAGCCAACCATTTTATTAATTCAAATTAATGTACAATTTTATATACACAATAAGAGAGATAAAAAGCTTTTATCTCCCCAACCAAACTACTCTTACAATTGTGCCCAAAAAATGTGCTCTTTCCCCATCCCTTGTTTGGCTAATAGGGGTGAGCATATTTCAGTTGAAACTAAAAAACCGAACCAAAATTTCTGTTTTGGTTTTTTGGTTTGGTTATTTCAGTTAGCTATACATCAGCCATGCTGTTTGCTGTTCTTTGAACCCATTGGAATTTCACTTCAATCTCTTAGTCAGTCAAAAGAACTTTTTAACTCATTCCTATACTGCCAAAGAGCTGCCTCCCAATTTTGTTGTCACTCCATCACCAGTCTTGAGTTTCCCTCAATAATTAGCTTGTTGGCATTCATCATTCTTTGTACCCCTTCCATAGCAGCCATGACCTTCGCCCTTAGAGAATCCCTCACTCTAATCAGTCCCAAGTACAAGGCCACTATAAGCCCTCTCTCATCCCTAAAGATGCCCCCAATTCATAGTTTTCAAGGTACCGAGGCAAGGCTAGGCGATGGCAGGCGCCTAATTGCTTAGGCAGGTACCTAGGCAATGGGGTTTTTTGGAACAAAAACCATGAGTCCTAAGGTAAACTACCTAGGTTCCATGGCAAGCAACAACCATCTTTCACTATCATTTGTTTATAGGAAATGGTAACTTTCATTAATTTTTAGAAATATAGAATTACAGCTGCCACCTTCCAAAAATGTGACCCCTCATGACATAATTAAATTATAAGCATGCCCAAAATAAAGTCTCCCTATTAACCCCTTGCTTTGCTAAAACATCAACCAACCCATTTTCTGTTCTACTAACCCAGTTAAATTGTGCTCCTAACTCCCTTGTCAAATTCATTATTTCCCTCATATGCTGTCTAAGGGGCCAAGCGCCCAAATTCCTTGTTTGCATGCATCCTATGACCAATCTTTCATTATCAATTGTCTATAGTGTTCACAAAAATGTATAAACTTCATCTTAAAAAAATCAACATATTCATGGAAAAAATGGAAGAAATAAAAGAAATTTCAGAAAAAAGAGGGACTGAGACTCTATTTTTGTTCTATGAAAAAGAAGAATGTTTTCTTGGTAAAGAGGCGGTACGATCTCAGAATAATGAGAGGAGAAGAGGGAGAAGAGAGAAGAGAGAAAGGAAAAAAGGAGATTGGAGAGAAAAAGGTCAGCTGGCAGCGCCAGCCTTTTTAATATTTATACTAGGGTGACCATTCAAAAGATAAAAATAAGTACAATTACATATGTGCCCTTGCAGCACTAAACTGAAATAAAACTAAGTTATTCAACACTCCCCCTCAAGTTGGGACATAGATGTCAATCATGCCCAACTTGTCACATAAGTCATCGTGCCGCGAGTGATGCAAACCTTTTGTAAATATATCTGCAAGTTGCTCCTTAGAACTAACATATGGGGTGCACACTTCCCCATTAACAATTTTCTCTCTAATAAAGTGTTTGTCAACCTCTATATGTTTAGTTCTACCATGAAGAACTGGGTTGGCTGCAATATTGATGGCAGCCTTGTTATCACAATACAAGGGCATAGGGCTATCAACAGGAAAACCCAATTCGCTCAACAAATTCTTTATCCACATAGCTTCAGCCACCCCATGGGACATTGCTCTATACTCAGCTTCAGCACTAGACCTAGCCACCACATTTTGTTTCTTGCTTCTCCATGTGACTAGATTTACTCCCACAAAGGAACAATACCCACTAGTCGATTTTTTGTCATCAACTGATCCAGCCCAATCAGCATCTATATACACTTCAATCTTCAAGTGGCCATTCTTTTGGAATAATAAACCAGCTCCTGAAAACTTCTTTAGATATCTAAGGATTCTCTTTGCTGCCTCTAAGTGTGTGTGGTCTTAGGAGCATGCATGAACTGACTAAGAACACCCACTGCATAAGCAATGCCTGGCCTGGTCATGGACAAATACAGGAGACTCCCACAAGTCTCTGGAATTGTTTTACATCCTTGACAACTTCGCCACAACAGTCACCCAATCTGTGATTTGGATCAATGGGAGAGTCAGTTGGCTTAACCCCTAATTTTCCTGAATCCTGTAACAGATCTATGATGTATTTCCTTTGAGAAATGGAGATCCCCTTTTTTGAGCGGGCCACTTCAATTCCAAGGAAATACCAAAAGGGACCTAGATCCTTCACCTCAAATTGAGTGGCTAAGAAACCCTTTAGCCTCTAAATTTCAACCTTCCAGTCACCTGTGACCACTATGTCATCAACATACACTATCAAGGCTACAATCTTTCCTTCCCCCCTTTTCACAAATAGAGTATGGTCAGCCTAACACGGTTTGTAGCCAATCTGTTGTATAGCAAGATGAAACTTGCTGAACCAAGCTCTTGGTGATTGTTTTAGACCATACAAAGACTTCTTTAGCTGGCACACTTTCTACTCTTTGCCTAGGGCACTAAAGCCAGATGAAACTTACCGAACCAAGCTCTTGGTGACTGTTTAAGACCATACAAAGACTTCTTTAGCCGGTACACTTTCTGCTCTTTGCCTAGGGCACTAAAGCCAGGAGGTTGTACCATGTACACCTCTTCCTCAAGGTCTCCATTCAGGAAGGCATTTTTAATGTCTAGTTGATGAAGATCCCAATCAAGATTTGCCATTGTAGAAGAACTGAAGGGTAGTTTTGTAATTCTACTATATTTTATTATTCTTTCTTGTATTGTATTAGGTGTGTACTTTAGTGTACAACTCTTTTATTCTCTTTGTAAGGACAATCTTGTCCATTTACCTAAGATTAATATAAATATATCCTTTCTGGGTTGGTTCAATCTAATTGACATGGTATCAGAGCAGGCTGCTCTCTAATTCTTATCTCTTCCTTTTTGATCAGTTTGAGAACTTTAATCATTGCTGATCGACTCTGGATTGTTTCGATCTCTCCACCTGTTCTCTGTGTTTTGCGCATCTAGGGAGAGAGATTTCATTAGATCTCTCTCGTATGACATCAATTTGCAGTATGAATTGAAAGGAAGTATCGCCTAAGCCCTCTCATCATACTTTGAATTTTTTCATCGAGATCCGAGAAGTTTTGAGAGAGATCCATACATCTTTTCTGGGCGGCTGCATCCAGACTTTCCTTTTCTGGATTGTGTATCAAGTTTTCTCCATTTGTTAGAACTTGGACAATTTCTGGTGATTGTAAGAGGTTTCTATTATCAGTTTCTTTGACTCTCATAGTTTGGTTACTACTTTATTGCTTGATTCGATGAGTCTTTACTTTGTTTCCTTTTCATTATGGCTCTGGAAAAGAATGAATTTATTTTTGTTAAGTTCGATAGGAGCAACTATGCTCTATGGAAGTTTCATTTTCAGTATTTTGTTAAAGGGAAAGGCATGTGGGGTTATATTGACGGTTCCACTTCCATGCCTGACGCCAGTGATGTCAAAGGGCTGAAACAGTGGAGAACTGAGAATGCTCAATGAAGAAAACAGACCTTGAGAGTTCGACAATGAGGGTTTAGAGAATGAGAGTTTCGAACATTACTCTCTCTCTAACACCCTAACACTATTTTATTAAGATAAACTTAAAATAATTACAAGGAGGCCCTTAGTTGGGCAAGAATTTACACAGAACATAACATAGAAAGGATGGGCCCAGAGTAAGGCCCATTACAGACAAGAACATAAACAGTAAGAAAGAATAAAAGGATAAACAGCCTATGGGCCATTCGGCCCATCTTCTCTACACTCCCCCTCAAGCTGAGCATAGACGTCAATCATGCCAAGCTTGTCAGTATCATGCTGAAGTTTTGCCTTGGGAATGCCTTTGGTGAGAAAATCTGCCAACTGTCCTTCAGATGTGATGAAAGGAAGACATACTTCACCTGAAGAGACCCTTTCTCTAATGAAGTGTCGATCAACTTCAATATGCTTAGTTCTATCATGTTGCACTGGGTTGTGAGCAATGTTGATGGCAGCCTGATTATCACAGTACTACATCATTGGCTTGTCATGTTCAACCCCAAGTTCCTCCATCAATGATTTTAGCCATAAAAGTTCAGAGACTCCATGAGCCATGACCCTGTATTCTGCTTCAGCTGAAGACCGAGCAACAACCGATTGTTTCTTGCTTCTCCAAGAAACAGCATTACCAACCACCAAGCTGCAATACCCAGAAGTAGATCTTCCGTCATCAATGTTTCCGGCCCAGTCAGCATCGATGTAGGCTTCAAGTTTCATGTGACCATGCTTGGCAAACAGAATTCCCTTTCCTGGGGAGCCCTTCAAATAACACAGGATTCGCTCTGCTGCTGCCATATGAGTGTCTCGAGGAGCATGCATGAATTGGCTAATGCAATTGACTGCATATGCAATATCTGGCCGAGTCATGCATAGGTACAGAAGTTTCCCAAGAAGCTTCTGGAAGATTCCTTTGTCTTCTAACAATGTCCCATCTGAGGCAGAGAGTTTATGACTCATATCAATAGGAGTAGCAACTGGTCTAGCACCCATCTTCCTAGTTTCAGAGAGCAAGTCAAGAACATACTTCCTTTGGGAGATAAGGATCCCATCCTTGGATCGAGCAACTTCTATGCCAAGGAAGTATCTCAGTTCCCCCAAATCTTTAATCTCAAACTCTGTATGGAGTAAAAATTTGAGATCATGAATTCCTGAAACATCATTACCAGTCACTACAATATCATCTACATACACAATGAGGTATACTGCCAGAGGGCCACTCCTCTTCACAAAAAGAGTATGATCAGACTGTATCTGCACATAACCAAAGTTAACAAGTGTTGTTCTAAATCTCTCAAACCATGCTCTAGGGGACTGTTTTAGCCCATAAAGTGATTTCTTCAGTCTGCATACCTTTCCTTGCATATCAGTTCCATACATCCCTGGAGGAAGAGACATATAAACCTCCTCATGTAATTCACCATTCAGAAATGCATTCTTCACATCCAATTGATAAAGAGGCCAGTCAAAGTGAGCAGCTAAAGATAGAAGAACCCTCACATATGTCATCTTGGCAACAGGTGCAAAGGTCTCCAGATAATCAATCACATATGTCTGTGTATAGCCTTTTGCAACCAGCCTGGCCTTGTACCTTTCAATGGTGCCATCAGCTCGATATTTGATAGTAAAGACCCACTTGCAACCAACTGGATCCTTCCCTTCAGGCAAATCAACCACTTCCCATGTGTCATTCTTGTGTAGGGCATCAATTTCAGACCTCATAGCATCCCTCCATTCTGGAATATTAAGAGCTTCTGACACAGACCTGGGAATAAGAGAAAGCAACCTATAAGAAAGGTGCTTGGAAATGCAGTGAGCAGTGCACTTCCGTTTTCCTTTCCTAACAGCAATGGGAATATCAAGGTCAGGGAAGGATGACTCCAAGGGTGCTGAAACAGTACCTGTTGTCTCATCTGTGACTGGAAGTGTATGAGGCTCATGTGTTGTGGGAGAAACAACCTGCCCATTTCTGGATCTTTGCCTTTGATACACCTTGGGATTGAGGATAGGACGAGGAGGTAAAGGAGAAAGAACACTGGGACAGGGAGAATGGAACGACTTATCCACCCTTGATGCATTTGAAGGAGAGCCAGACAAATCAAGAGACTCAATAGGGACAGGAAGAGGAAGAGCAAACACTTGTGACAAATCCTCCCCCTGTGGACAATGTCCTTCTGGAGAGGAACCATAAAAGGGGGAAAGCTCATCAAAGGTGGCATCCATTGAGACATACCGATTGCTAGACTTTGGATCAAAACAACAATAACCCTTTTGTGTGGGGGAATAACCAAGGAAGATACACTTTTGAGCTTTGGGTTCAAATTTATGCCTTTGGACACTTGGAACATGAACATAACAGGTGCAGCCAAAGACACGAATAGGAACAGAAAAAAGGTCATTGTCCGGATGAAGAAGAGTGAAGGGAGACTTAAACCCCAAAACCCTGGATGGCATACGGTTTATAAGGTAGGTAGCAGTAAGAACAGCATCACCCCAAAACCTGGTAGGAACATGTGAGGCAAATAAGATACTTCTTGCAACTTCAACAATATGCCTATTTTTCCTCTCAGCAACCCAATTCTGTTCTGGGGTCCTAGCACATGAGCTTTGGTGAATAACCCCCATGTCAGAAAGATAGCAGGATAGGTTTTTCTCAAAGTATTCTTTTGCATTGTCCAATCTGAAAATTTAAATCCTGGTATCAAATTGGGTTAGAACAAATTCATGGAATTGTTTTACAAGTCTTGGAACTTCATCACGGGATTTCATCAGGAATATCCAAGTGAACCGAGAAAAATCATCAATAAACAGGATAAAATATTTGTAGCCACCCATGGAGGGTAAGTGGTAAGGTCCCCACACATCAGAATGCACAATATTAAAAGGAACAGAAGATCTTTTATTGCTCAAAGGATAACTGTTTCTACAATGCTTTGACAATTCACAAGACTCACAATGAAGACTGGACAAACTAATTCCCTTAAACAGTTCAGGGAATAGATGACTCAAGGCAGAAAAAGATAGATGACCCAAACGACGATGACACAACATAATCCGACTAATAGACTCTGAAGAAACAGACCCAAAAGCAACATTCCCAGGATGATCAGTGCATTGTCCCGGAGTATCAAGCAGGTATATTCCGTTCGCCTCATGGCCACTCCCAATCACCTTCCGAGACTCCAGATCCTGAAAAACACAGTAGGAAGGAAAGAAGGTTACACAACAGTTGAGTGACTTGGTTAGACTACTTACAGACAACAAATTTGTATTTAGTCTAGGTACATGAAGTGCAGAAGGTAAGAACAAGGAATCTGTAGCCTTGATGGTTCCCTTTCCAAAAATAGGGGCTAGTGAACCATCGGCTAAAGTGATTTTATCACGTCCAGGAAGCAAGTCATATGAAACAAACAGGGTAGAAAGGTTGATCATATGATCAGAAGCACCTGAGTCAATAATCCAAGGGATCTTAAGATTACCTGAAGTGGTTGCATGATTGGCAAAGGCCCTTGTACCTGAATGAGCAAATGCAGAAGGAGCTGAATTTCCTGAAGGGTTGGAAGAAGTCACATCCTCTAGATGGCTGATCATCTTTCCAAACTTTTCATATTCTGCTTTCATGGCTGCCAACTGTGCACACGTAGACATTTCTTCAGTATAGTACTTATCACTATCTGGCCCAGCAGCCACATTTGCACTCCCTGTCCCTTTACTATCATGTTTTTTTTTGAAATTGAATTGGAACAAGATCAGGATGTAATTTCCAATACTTATCTTTGGTGTGCTTTGACTTCTTGCAGTACTCACATACCACTTCTTTCTTTCCAGAGCCACTAGAAGTCCCAGCAACCCTTTTAGATTTAATCCCCATATTTGCAAAGTGATCACTAAAACCAGCCCCTTGAACCTGGACAGCCCTCCTGCTCTCTTCACTACTCACCAATGCATAAGCTTGTGACAATGTGACACTCTCCTTGGAAAGAATATTCTGCTTTGTGATATCATATTCTGGGTTTAGTCCGGTTAAGAACTCAAACACCCTGTTTCTTTCAACCAGTTTCCTGTAGGTCTCTGCATCATTAGTGGTGTCCCAGGTTACAGCTTCTATCAAGTCTATTTCTTGCCACAAAGACTTCAAAGTTGAGAAATATATAGATAATGGTTTCTCCCCTGTCTCAGATTCTTCACATCACTTCTCAACTTGTAGGCTCTAGCCACATTTAGTTTTTGGGAATAGGTTTCAGCAACACTATCCCAGATTTCCTTTGCTGAATTCATCCATAGATAGTGTTGGTTGATCTGTGGCTGCATTGAGTTCACAAGCCACCCAATAACAGTGTAGTTCTCTTGGATCCACTTCTCATGAGATGGATCATCTTCTGGGGGGAGCCTTCTTGCTCCCGGAGATAAAACTCCACTTTCCTCTACTACATATATGAATTTTTACTGATTGTGACCATGCTAGATAATTAGTTCCATCTAACTGTGACCACAATAGTCAATAAAGAGTCAACAGGAGCTCCCGGAACCTGTCCGAATTCAGCAACATTCTTGTTTTCAATTTCTAATGAGTCCATCCTTTTAACCACTTCAAATAAGATTTCAGCAAACTTCAACCAAACAACACCGGATAAGGATGAACAAGGGCTGTATTAAACAAGCCTCAAGCAGCAATACACAAAGCTGAGTCACACCTAAGCTGTGAGAACCCAAAAAAACAGTCACACCTTGTTGACTGCACGAGACACCAACAAACTTGGTTCGGCCTTCAAGAATAAATCAGAAAACTACCAAACACTGTGCACCCAGTTCAAGATCCTTTTCTAAACAAAAAAAAAAATTAGATACTTGCCAAACAGTACCCCAAAAGAGAAGAGAACAGTCCCTACTGTCGAAGAGACCTTTTTACAAACACAGAGTGGGCAGTAGAGAATACCACACTGTCAAAGATGAAAACAGCCCCAAGGAAGTCTGTACGGGGGCCCAAAAACAATCCAAAAAGGACAATAAACAGCAGTACTGATTTCAGAGGTATTTCGGCTACTTGACAGTCCAGAAAAGAAATGAAAACAGTCCAGAACAGGAGTATTTCGGCTACTGTTTCCAAAGGAACTTCGGAGTTTAACAGTCCAGAACAGGAAAAATAACCCAGAAATCTGAGCACAACTTACAATATTTAAGCTTCAAATCAGAAACCGAGCTGTTTCCCCCCTTTTTTTTTCTCTAATTCTTCCTGGCCACCAAACCACTTCTCCAAGAAATTTGAGTCTTGGGCAACTTCCAATGACCTCCAAGAATCAGGCAACATGAGCTGAAGCTTCCAGCCCTAGAATACTGAAGTTCAGGCCTGCTCTAATACCATGAAGAAAACAGACTTTGAAAGTTCAGCAATGAGGGTTTAGAGAATGAGAGTTTCGAACATTACTTTCTCTCTAACACCCTAACACTATTTTATTAAGATAAACTTTAAATAAATACAAGGAGGCCCTTAGTTGGGCAAGAATTTACACAGAACATAACATAGAAAGGATGGGCCCAGAGTAAGGCCCATTACAGACAAGAACATAAACAGTAAGAAAGAATAAAAGGATAAACAGCCCATGGGCCATTCGACCCATCTTCTCTACACTCAAGTTACTTCATGAATACTTGATTTATCTCAATGGATGTCAATACTCCAATGAGAGGTCTCAAATCTGCCCATGACATGTTCGAATACCTTGAAAAGGTATATCAACAATTGAATATATCTAGGCAATATCAGATTGAAATTGATATCTTCTCCTACGTTCAAGGGGAGAAGCGGGTTCAGGAATACTATGCAGGATTTGCAAATCTCTAGACTGAATACAAGCTGGCTCACTTTGGGGATCTGTCTACAAACTGTTGTGTGAAGACTATGAAGAAGCATCTCAATAAGAGAAAGACCATGCACTTTTTGATGCGCCTCATGCCTGATTATGAAACTCTATGCTCCAGTATTCTCAATAGAGAACCAGTGCCTAAACTTGATGCAATCCTTGGAGAGTTGTTAAGGGAGGAAACTTGTCTTCTTACCTTATCCGCACTAGACCAGAAGAAGGAACATGGGATTGATACAGTGTTTTTGGCTACCAAACAAAAGGGTAAGAAAGACTTCTCGAAGTTGCAGTGTTATGAATGCAAAGAATACGGTCACGTGGCATCCCACTACAAGAAGAAAAACTTTTGTACCTATTGCAAACAGCAAGGACACATTATAGTGGAATGCCCAACTAGGCCTCCCAAGAAAGGACAACATAAGGCTTATCAGGCCTCAACTGAATTTGTTTCTATTGATACTGTCGCCTCATCATTAGCTCACAAGCCAGATGCTCAAGGAAATTTGACTAAAGAAAAGATTCGTGAACTCATGTCTTCAGCTATTTCTTCTGCTTTTTCTGCATTTGGATTGGCTAGTAAGTCTGCTTATTTATGTTCATTTCCTTGTCACATGTGGATTATTGATTCCGGGGCCTCCTTCAGTCAATCTTCTAAACCTTGCACCTTTAACAACCATATTATTACTGCTAATGGTGATTCTCTACTTGTATATGGTTGTAATGATTTATCTTTATCCACTACTAAGACCAAACCCTTACATCTTCCCAAAACTTTCTTTGTACCTAAACTGACTACTAGTCTAATCTCTGTTGGGCAACTTGTTGATGATGGTAATAATGTCTTATTTACTCGTGATGGTTGTTTTATTCAGGACCAACACATTGGGGAGCTGAAGAGGAAGGGGCATAGGCTTGGGAGATTGTTTGCTCTGAAATTCAAGACTAAGAGATCTTCATCGGATTCTTGTTTGCTATCCGTTACACCTAGTTCTTCTATTTCTTCCTGTAATAATGTATGGCACTTATGGCATAGACGTTTGGGTCACACTCATGCTAAAAATTTGGATTATTTATTTTCCTCTGGTTGTTTGCCCATGAGTACTTCTTCAGTTAAAAATGTTGATAAATCTTGTTTAACTTGCTGTTATAGTAAAAGTCATGTTTTACCTTTTCCATCTTCTACTAAACGTGCATTTACACCTATTTATCTCATTCATAGTGATGTGTGGTTGTCTCCAGTTATTTCACGCTTGGGTTATAAGTACTTTGTGTTATTCATTGATGAATGTACTCATTACACATGGGTTTACTTTCTTCGAAAGAAATCAGAAGTCTTCTCCATGTTTAAGAACTTTCATGCCATGGTAATGACCCAATTTAAAAGCACCATAAATATTTTGAGGTCAAATTCAGAGGGAGAGTACTATGATGGTGAGGATGGTGAGTTAAACCTATCTTAAACAACATGGTATTCAGTCCCAAAGCTCTTGTCCTAGTACTCCTCAACAGAATGGAGTATCGAAGCGCAAGAACTGTCACATTGCAAGTATGGTGAGATCCTTGATACAAGACTCGCATGCTCCCCTTACCTTCTGGGTGGAGGCGACCCACACTGCTGTTCACCTCATCAATAGTCTTCCTACACCAATTCTTGAAAATTCTTCTCCCCATCAATCCTTATTTCATCGCCCACCAAACCTATCCATACTTTGCGTCTTTAGATGTGTTTGTTTTGTCCATATCCCACCCCATGAACACACCAAGCTAACATCTCAATCAGCTATGTGTGCTTTCATGGGATATAGTATGGAACACAAGGGGTTTCTCTGTTATGATCCCAAAGTCTGTCGGTTGCGCATTTCTTGCAATGTCATCTTTCTTGAGAATCTTTCATTCTTTGAACATATTAGTAAATTGCCTGCACCATCCATTTCTATTCTTCATAACTTTGGTTCTACAGGTGATTCTCCTTCTTTTCAGCCTCTTTAGACATATTTCAGGAAGCATCCATTTCGCTCATTGCCTATGCCTCCTCCACCTCAAGCAACAGTGGCTGATCATTATTCTCCATCCAACCATAGTTTTCAAGGTGCCAAGGCGAGACTAGGCAACAAGGGGGCGCCTAGGTGATGAATTTTTTTTAAGTAAAACCATATATCCTAGGGTAGTTCCCTAGGTTCCATAACCATCTTTCCTTAATAATTATTCATAATTTTCATAAGAAAAGTATAGGTTTCATGTTTAAGTCTAGAAAATCAACATTTTATGAGAAGAAAAAGAACAAAGTAAAGAAAATTCAAAAAATATAGGGGCTGAACCCCTACTTTTGTTATAGGAAAGAAGAAAAGAAAAGGTGGAAGAAGAAGACATGGAAGAAGAAAATGTGTTGATTAGACAAAATTTTAAGTTCTTCCTTTGCTAATACGTTCGGGTTTTGAAATTTTTGAGGGTTCAACCAAGGATCAAAATTTCAATATGATACGCCCCATATCGGGTGTATTGTATTGTATCTTTGGGGTCCCGATACCCGTTTACAGGTGTTTTTGGGGGACCCATTTTTTTAAATAATATATATATATATAATGAAATTGAAAACCAAAGAAATAAAAAAATTGGGGGAGTATCGTTATAAGTACCGATACACCTCTACCAATACATAGAGGTGTATCAATACTGTGAACCATGGGTTCAATACAGCAGTTAGCAATGTTGCATTGATTAAACCCCAAGAAAATAAGAAAATAATAAAAAGAAATTAGTATATAAACACATAAAATGAATATTCTAGTTTAATAATGTCTATTTTATAATTATAATGTCAAAAAATTAAAAATATAAAAGTATTTTATAACCCAGTGCACAAAACTGCTAGGTGACTGGGCGAGGCGAGCCTCCAAGGGTGCCTTGTCGCCTAGGGGTCGCCTTGACAACTATGTATCCAACCCTATTGTAACTGCAGATTCTCCTCACGAGGATTTACCTACATCTATTCCTTTGTGTTGGTCATCTCGTATTTCTCGTCCACCTGATCGCTATGGCTTCTTTTCGAGTCATAGCTCCTTTTCAATTGTTTTGTCATCCACAGATATTCCTAAGTCTTATAGCTAGGCCGTAGCAGTTGAGCATTGGAAAGATGCTATATGGATTCAAAGGTTTAGGCTTTATTGGAGAATGATACATGGGATCTAGTCTCTCCTCCCCCAGATGCCTTCATAATTGGTAGCCGGTGGGTGTACACCGTGAAACTCAAATCTGATGGTACTCTGGACAGATATAAGGCCCATCTGGTTGCTCAAGGCTACAAGCAAGAGTATAGAATTGACTATGATGAAACTTTTGCACCTGTGGCCAAAATGACAACAGTTCGTTTTTCTACTAGCCATTACTGCTCTCAAACAGTGGACAGTTCACAAAGATGGATGTCAAGAATGCCTTCCTCCATGGAGAGTTACAGGAGACAGTTTAATATGAAACCACCTCCCGGCTACTTTGACAATCCTCAATTGGTGTGTAAACTGAAGAAATCCCTATACGGCCTTAAACAAGCTCCACGAGCTTGGTTTGATCGCTTCTGTACAGTAGTGTTGGAGGCTGGTTTTCAGCAGGGTGCTTCATACTACTCTCTCTTCATTCTCAAGTGAGCTTAGGGATTGACTCTTCTTTTGGTCTATGTTGATGACATCCTTATTACTAGAGATGATGTGGAAGGTATTAACAAACTCAAACTTCTGCTTAGTAACTCCTTCAAAATGAAAGGTCTTGGGCCAGTAACATACTTTCTTGGACTTGAAATTCAAAGATGTCATCGTGGTTACTTTGTCAACCAACAAAAATATGCTTCTGATTTGGTGACTCTTGCTCGCTTGACTGACTCCAAACATGTTGATACACCTCTAGAGCTTAATTGTAAGCTGAGTAAAGATGAGGGTGATCTCCTTCCTAATGCTACCCTGTATCGACAAATTGTAAATAGTCTTATCTACCTAACCATGACTAGACCGGACATTTCCTATGTGGTTCAGATTGTGAGTTAGTTTGTTTCTGCTCCACATCAGCCCCATTATTCTACAGTTCTCCAGATTATTCGTTATGTATAGGGTACACTATCACATGGCTTATTTTTCTCATCCTCTTCATCCACACAGCTCCGAGCTTATGCATAGGGTACACTATCACTCGTCGCTCTACTACTGGTTGGTGTATATTCCTTGGTGATTCTTTGGTCAATTGGAAATGCAAGAAACAACAAATGGTTTCCAAGTCATCTACTGAAGCCGAGTACAAAGCCATGTCTTCAGTATGCAGTGAAATAGTCTGACTTAAGGCACTACTTCATGATATGAATATTGATCACTCATCTGCTATTCCTCTATTTGCTGACATGAGTGCAATCAAGATTGCAACCAATCCCGTATTTCACGAGCACACTAAACATATTGAGGTGGATTGTCACTTCATCTGTGACTTTCTCCATGCAGGTCACATCTCTCTCCCACATGTTTCATCGGGTCTACAGCTTACGGATCTCTTCACCAAAGCTATGACCAAAGCCCAACATAACTTTCTTGTTGACAAACTGATGCTTATACCCCAGCATCAGTTTGGAGGGGAGTGTAGAAGAACTGAAGGGTAGTTTTGTAATTCTACTATATTTTATTATTCTTTCTTGTACTGTATTAGGCATGTACTTTAGTGTACAGCTCTTTCATTCTCTTTGTAAGGACAATCTTGTCCATTTACCTAAGATTAATATAAATATCTCTTTTCTGGGTTGGTTCGATCTAATTTGATCAACCCTAACAGATCTGAACCTCTATCACATCTCTTGCTCTTTCACCTTCTTACGAACCGATAGCCGCAAGGGAGAAAAGAACTCTAGTGGAGTTCATCTTGGCTACTGGAGCAAAAGTCTCTACATAATCTACTCCATATACCTGAGTAAACCCTTTTGCCACCAACCTAGCCTTGTATCTTTCTATTGTGCCATTAGCCTTGTGCTTCACTGTGAACACCCACTTAAACCCTATCGGTTCCTTACCCTCAGGAAGATCCACTAACTCCCACGTACCACTTTTATGTAAGGCATCTATCTCTTCTTTCATTGCATCTATCCATTCAGGTACTAAGAGAGCTTCTGCCACATTTTTAGGGATAGGGACACTGTCAATGGAAGAAATGAAAGCACGAAAAGAGGGTAAGATGTTCTCATAGGAAACAAAATGGGAAATAGGATGCTTGGTGGTACAAGACCTAACTCCCTTCCTTTTTGCAATGGGGATGTCTAGGTCATCAACAAATGAAGTATCAATAGCAAGGGAATCAAAAACATCAATAGGAATGATAGGACATGGTTGGATATGATCTATCCCTGGTGAATCTAATGATGTTGGCGATACAATTTCAAGTTGCTCTACAACTCTCGAATTTAGCAGGCCCTTGCGACGACGAAAAACACGGAATGGAGGGGGGTCAGGCAGAGGGGCAAGAACCTGAACTAGTTTCTCCTCCACCTTACTCTCCCCCTGGGGAGAAACCAAGAAAAAATGGTCACTTTCAAAGAAAGACACATCTATAGAAACATGGTATTTCTTGGAAACGGGGTCAAAGCACCGATAACCTTTTTGGGAAGAAGTATGACCCAAGAATACACAGGGAATAGTACGAGGATCAAGTTTACCACTAGTAGGAGATAGGTCCTGGATGAAACAACGACAACCAAACACACGGATAGGAACAGAGAAGTGGGGAGCCTTGGGAAATAGGAGTTGATGGGGGGCCTTGTACCCTAACAAGCGAGATGGCATACGGTTGATGAGATAGGCAGCACACAACACAACATCCAACCAAAAACGTTTTGGAACATTCATGTGTATGAATAACACACGAGCAACTTCAAGGAGGTGGAGGTTTTTTCTTTCAGCAACATCATTCTGTTGGGGGGGTTCTAGCACAAGAGCTGCGATGTATGGATCCACACAAAGCAAAAAACTCCGTGAGATCACTATGAAAATATTCTTTGGCTTTATTCATCAAGAAAATATTCTTTGGCTTTGGAACTGAGTGAATATCAAGCGTTGGAAATCTTTAATGATTTTTGGTACTTCATCTCTGGACTGCATAGGGTACACCCATGTATATCGAGAGTAGTCATCAATAAGTGTAATGAAATACTTATAGCCAGACTCGGATGTTAAAGTAATAGGGCCCCAGACACCAAAATAAACAATATGGAAAGGAAATTCAAATTTATTATTTCTTGAAGTAAAATGATTTCTACAATATGTTTGCTCAATTGACAAGTTTGACATGTGAAATCCGACAATGACACTGATTTAAATAAATCTAGTAACCAAGCTTTCAATGATTCAAAAGATAAATGACCCAAACGATTGTGCCATAAATGGACTTGACTCTTACTAGACAGACTCTTAGACTCAATAGCCGCAAGACTAGCTTTATTCTCCAACATGTAAAGACCATCTTCCCAAGGCCAAATCATGTATCATACAAGAGGAAGGAAAAAAGGTTACTGAGCAGTTTAACGAATTTGTTATACTACTAACAAAGAACAAATTTATGGGCAGTTTAGAAACATGTAGAACATCAGAAAGGGTGAGTCCAAGAGGAAGGGAGATGGTTCCTTGACCAGATATGGTGAAGAAAGAACCATTAGCAAGTCTCACCTTATCCCGTCCAGATAATAGATGATAAGATTGAAAACAATTGGACTTACCCGTCATATGGTTCGAGGCTCCAGAATCTATTATCCAATGAGAGTCTAAGGAATGAGATGACACACGGAAAGCTGTTGCAGAATTATCGTTACCGGATGTAGATGCAAAGGAAGTCGAGGGGGGAGAAGTAGAATCCATCTGGCAGATTGCCCTCCCATACAGCTCCAAATGGTCACGGAAAGAATTGATGATATCTTCCCTGGGATCAGTCACAGAAGGACTTATAGTAGTGGTAGATGATTGAGGTTCTTGAGAGGCTAAGTTTGCTGCATTAAACTTCTCTGACCTTGCTGTCTTGGCTTCTTATTCTGGTCTGACTTTTTACTCAACTCCTGAGCCCACTTTGCTTCCCATGAAGCTCCCAACATGTCTCTCGAGTATGTCTAGATTTCTGACATTGTGTGCACCATAGTTTATCTTTGTCATCAACTTTCTTCTGGAAGTCACTCTTCTTGAAGGAATTACTACCACCCGTAGCAACACTCCCTTTAGCTACTAATGCAATCTGCTCTCCCTCAGGATTATTCATCATATTTCATCTGCTCTCTTCCCACTGTACTAGAGCATATACTTCTTGCACTAGTGGAAGATCTTTACTCCCCAATATCTAAAACCTGATAGATTCATATGTGGAATTCAGCCAGACTCCTCTCCCCCTGCTTACAAGTTGATGAGGCAGCCTGCAACTGATATATTTTGGCATAATGTCGTTGTTCTAAATATGTAGATTTAACCTGCTCCCATATCTCATGAGTAGACCTGTTCATGGATCAGGTCGGGCCGGGCTTTTACTCTTCATAAACAAGATTTTGTTAGGCCCAAGCCCGGCCCGACCAACGGGCCTACAACTTGGGCCCGAGCCTGAAGCCCGACCTAACAGAAAGATGGTTGTCGGTGTTGAGTTCGCGTTGGTAAAGTTGAGCTGAGATTTTGACAGTGAAAAGGAGAAGTGAGTTTGCGTCTGAGAGAGAGAGAGAGAGAGAGAGAGGACTCACCGCCGCCGCCGGTGCCTGAGTTCGCGTCTGAGGTTCTGAGAGAGAAGTGAGAAGAGGAACGAGAGAGAGAGAGAGGACTCAGTGCCGGTCCCCCGAAGTTCACTGGTTGCGCCGGTGAGTGTTCGCCGGTTCTGTCTGCCTGAGAATGTGAGGTTGTGACTGTGAAAACTAAGAAGAGAGAACTGAGGTTCAGCTAAGACTAAGAGAAAGAGATGGGTGAGAAGAGAGGGGTGAGGATATTTAGGGTTAGGGTTTTTAGTTTAACATAAAGGTCAGATCGGGCTATTTTGACAAATCCCGAGCCCGGCCCGAAATAAATTCGAGCTAGGCTTTTAGGCCCGAGGTCAAGCCTGCGGGCTCAAATCTGTGTACAAGCCCGTCCGGGGGCCGACCCATCGGGCTACCCAGCTCATGAACAGGTCTACTCATGAGTTGTTTATGCCCACATGAAGGTCTTTCTCACTTGTGGCAGCATAGACAATAACAGCCATGACATCACCATGCTGTTTTCCTAGTCCCACCTATCACGTTCCACACCTCCAGACTAGGGTTCTCTAACTCTACCATTGATATACCCCACTTTTCCCCTTGCAATTATGTAGAGCTTGATTCCCCTTGACCATTCTAGGTAATTGAGGCCATCAAAGGGAATCACAGCCATGGGAAAACTTGTGTCAAAACCTCCACTCATCCCACTCTAGCTAGAGGTCACACCACACATACTAGAATCCTCAGAAGACATAGAACTTGATTTTGGTTCAGTCACAATCCAGTTAGAGAACAAGCTCTCAGTTCAGTTCAGACTCACAGTTCAGTCAAACAAGGTTAAAGTCTTAGTTCAGCTACAGTTCTGGGCGCAAAAAACTTGTTCTCACACAGAATAATCAAAACTGATCACACACCATTACTTGTTCTCAGATTTCAACCCTACTAAACCAGTTCAGATGTGCAAAACATATCAAAAAACAGGTCTGACCAGTCCCTCCAGCAATAACTCATCAACTTTCCACACAACAATTTAAGTTTTAATATGAACTGAAGAAGAAAAAACTGCTATCACAGCAGTTACAGAACTGCAGACCTGAACAGCCCACCTTTCAGGGCATAAGAAGGATCACTCGATCCACATATATTGAGAGAAAACACTCTCACACCAGCCGCAGGTTATTAGACCCACATAACCCACTCACCTGGGTACAAAAGGATCAGTTCAATCCACAAAGCTGAGGAAGAAAAAAGGAGAAAAAATCTCACAGCATTCAGCTACCCTCCCCTTGATGATTTCTGGGCTCATGACCAAGAGAGGAGAGGACGAAATACACAGAAAGCTCCCTCACACGTCCACCAGAAACCTCTTTCCTTTGATTCAATCACCAATAGACAAATAAAGTAGTTGGAGGAAGAAACACACAGATCGCCCTGCTCCTAAGATTGGATCTGTCGCTCTGATACCATGTTTTCTTGGTAAAGAGGCAGTATGATCTCAGAATAATGAGAGAAGAGAGAAAGGAAAAAAGGAAAAAAGGAGATTGGAGAGAAAAAGGTCAGCTAGCAGCACCAACCTTTTTAATATTTATACTAGGGCGACCATTCAAAAAATAAAAAGTACAATTACATATGTGCCCTTGTGGCACTAAACTGAAATAAAACTAAGTTATTCAACAAAGAAGAAGATCAATATGTGTTGATTGGACAGAAATTTGAGTTCTTCCATGCTTAGTTCAGGTTTTGAAGTCTTTGAGGGTTCAAGATAGTATATATCTTGATTGAACCCTAACAAATAAGAAAATTAATAAAAAGAAAGTAGTATTTTAACTCAAACTGAACAAGATAATTTAATAGTGTCTATTTTACTATTAAAATCTCAGAAAGTTAAGAATATAAAATTATCCAATAGCACCATGTAAAAATATCCTGGCAGTTAAGTGAGGCAATCCTCCATAAGTGCCTTAACACTTAGACAGCACTCTACATGTTAAGCTACCTTGGCATTACTTGATTATCATAGTTAGGTAGTATATCCTAGAGGTAGTCTCTATTTTATATGATAGTGGGTTCTTCTTATATCATTTGGTGTAGCAATAGCAGACATGCCTTCGTTGGGTTATTTGGTTTTTCATTTGATTGATAGCAGCGTGTTTGTTTTTTATTGGATGGTCACAAGAAATTGTTGTGACTATATGAACTCATGAAAAACAAATCAACCAGGCATGCACTAAACCACTCACTGAGTAATTTAACTTATCCTTTGTCTTATGGCATGTCTGGGTTTTTTAGAGGCCACAAGAAAGTGTTATGATTATGTGAACTCATCGCTCCACATGTTAGACTACCTTCATATTTCTTGACATTCCTAGTAAGGCAATGGAACCTAGAGTTAGCCTCCATTTTATCATATGATAGTGGATAGTTCATGTATCACTTAGGGTAGCAACAACAAGCATGCACTCACTGGGTAATTCCGTATTTCATTTAATTGATAGTGTCTATGTTTTATTGGAGGGTTGCAAAAAAATGTTGTGATAATGTACATTAATTGAGACCAAACCACCTATGCATACACTCACAAAGTGATTTGGTTTAAATTTGATTATTAGTATATTCGTGACTTATAGGAGGGTCACAAAATAGTTTTGTAACCGTGTAAATTCATCAAAATCAAATCACCGAAGCATGCATTGACTGGGTGATTTGGTTTTTTCTTTTGAATGATAGCATGTTAGTGTTTTACTGGACAATCACAAGAACGTATTGTAAGTTGTAACCATGTGAACACATCACAATACATAATAGGCTACCTTGGCAAGTCTTGATTGTCATAGTAAGGTAGTAGATCTTAGAGGCAGTCTCTATTTTTTCATATGTTAGTAGGTTGTTTTTGTATCATTTGGGGTAGGAAAAAGGCATGCACTCAATGGGTGGTTTTCATTTGATTGTTAGCATTTTTGTGTTTTATTGTATGGTTGCAATAAAGTGTTGTGACCATGTAAACTCCTTGAAACCAAATCACCCAGGCATGCATTCATTCAGTGATTGAGTTTTTCATTTGATTGATAGCATGCTTGTGTTTCATTGGAGGACCGCATGAGAATGTTGTGGTCGTGTAAACTCATCATTCAACATGTTAAGCTACCCTGGTATTTCTAAATTGTCATAGTAAAGGTAGTAGACACTTTGCTAACCATAATCAAACAGTAAGGTATTTCTAAATTGTTAGGCTACCCTGGTATTTCTGATAAGTAGAAATGGGGAAAAAAACATTTGCAATACACATATTAAAATACAAACAAGAACTCTACTCCATGTTTAATCATGAACTACCAATATTTAATGTAAAAGTCAACTATAAGTCTATATTCTCACAGAATATTTTTCCATCACCGATCTCCCCAGTTCTTGCCTCCTCAATTATCTTGTCAATCACTTCTTCAACCTAACGAGGCATTATATGAAGATATGGAATAAATTGTTTGATGAGTAAATAGTACTAGCAACTTACATGCCATAAAACTCCATAATAACAAATAAATAATGAAGTATGAAAACTTGAAACCATCAGCTTCTGCTTGTAGTAACCAAGAAATTCAGCATGCACATATACCTGCTCTTTGCTAACGACAATCTCCATTTTTACTTTAGAAACAAACTTGTCTTCAGAAAATTCAGAGCCTGTAGGTTACAGAAAAGAACTAAACAAGTAAATAATAAAAGGGAGAGAGAGGAGTGTTGAACTGAACCAACATGTGCTAAACAAGAAAAGCAAAATATGCAAGGAAAAATGGTGTACATATTGAAACAATTGGTACTTTGGTAGAACCAAAAATGGTCTGTTGATCAAGAAAAAAAGATGGTTAGTCATTGGTGGGTGATAAAACAAAGGAAAGTGGACTAATATGGTTTGGGTACATGCTGAGAAGACCATCTATAGCACAGTAAGTAGTGTATCTATCGAAGGGGTTACAAAAGCTAGGGACAGGCCAAAAAAGACATGGGTTGAAGTAGTAAGAAATGATCTAAGGGCCGACAATTTAACAATGGATATGATACTGAACAGGACAGAATAGTGGAATAGGATTCATGTAGCCATCCCCGTATAGTTGAGACAAGGCTTAGATAATGATGATGAATAAATTAATCAATTATAATTTAGAAATTAAAAAAGGACATTGCCCAATATTGGTCCCAGCTATCTGGGATCTTGGGAGGGGTAGACAGGATACAGACCTAACATTTGGTATTTTTTGCACCAAGTGGCCACTCTCATACTCGAACCCGTGTTCTCACACTTGTCAGCCTGAGATTTTACCATTGTACCAGGCAATGGCCCCTAATTATAATTCAGAAATTATTCAGAGAAAATCACATCCAACATAAGCATGATGTATACGAGGTAGAACTCTTTTGTCTATGTTTTCATATTTATAATATCCTTCCTACATTCTGTGGCTGATGGCATCCTATCCGTATCCCATAACATTGAACTCAAATATTGAAATAATAAACCCTGTCATTATTGATTTTTGCTTGGTGTTGCAACTTAAGTCTTCTTGGAGGAGGGTTCAATCAAGTTGGTAAGTGGTAAAGACTTTATATCTGTTTCATTAATCCTAATCCAACTTTGAAAGACTAACACAATGATGATGATAGCACTGATGAAACTAGAAGGACCAAAAACAATATGATTATTGAATTTCGAATCATGTATTGTAACTTCTTAAGAATAGACATCTTTTCCCTCTACAAGAGTAACCAAAACCTTGTGCATCATTCCCACGTCTACCACAAGAACAGCTCAAACCAATTAGAAGTTTCTATAAGCTGTAGGGAAGCAAAAATATCTGTGAAGGAAATTTGCCACTTCTTGCAACTCTGACAATGATTTTCTTTTATTAAGCTTCAAATTCCAAAAGATAGTGACAAAAATATTAGACTGAACTCAAGAGGGGATCGAAGAAAGGAAGGTTCTCAAGAGACTGTTACGACTGGACACCCAGTGATTGAAGACCTTCAAACTATTAGCACAGGCGAGAAAGGGGAGAGCTTTCAGGGGGAAATCGAAAGGGTTGCTAAAGGATTGGTGATTGAGGAACAGGGAATTTTGTTTGAGATCAACTGTGGGAGCAAAGGCGCTGGATATCGTTGCTCAACTAAATAGCAAGGTAAGTTCCAGTTGTTCTCTTGTTTCTTCTTCTCCATCTGCTTCATCTTCTCCTCTCAGACGGGGATGTTTTGAGATGGAAGTAAAGTTCAGGGGAGTTGGACTTGAAGCAGCGGTCAAAGGGAGCAACAATCGGAAGAAAAAAAGGGATAGGGAAGACACACACAAAGTCTATAAAAGGAAGAAAAAAATGATGGGGCAAAGTGTGATAAGAGTTGGGTTGAAAGGGGGGGAAAGGGGGAACAAAGGAAGATAAGAAGAGGAGAATGTGGGGATTGAAACTGAGAAGGCTATTGGGGAAGATAACTCTAAGAAAGGAGGAGCTAGCATTGGTCAGTTGGTGGATAAACAAGTGGAGATTCGGAAATCATTGGGTCTATTTTTCCTGGGAGGGGAAGGAGTGGCAAGGAAAGCAATTGAGCATTTTGAGAGAAGTAGAGAAGAACAGAATAGAAAGAAAGATATTGGAGAAGGAGGTGAGATATGGGAGGAAGGGGAGGAGAGGGAAGAAGGAATTGTTGATGAGGAATAGAGGGAGAGTGGGGATTGGAGGTTGATCTCAAAGAGGAAGTTGGTTTCATGGATGTAAGGGGCCTGAGAGATGAAAGGAGGAGAAGGGTAGTAAGGAACGTTATGAGATGTTAAAGTTTGACCTGCCCTAGAATTCTGTCTTGTTCGTTGACTGTAAAGTAAACAGCAAGAAGTAGGAGAGGAAAGAGGAAAAGAGAAAAGAGAGGAAAGAGAGAAAGGCTGGTTCGAATTAGAGAAAAAAATTATCCCTAGATTCGGCCAGACCTGTTATTATATTATTAACTTATTGGAAAAAACTTAAGTGCCCTTCTTTAAGTAAGAGGCACTCGAACTAACATAACAGTACACATCAACATTCTCAACAAGTACAAAGACCGAAATACCCCTTCACTAACACCACTAACACTCCCCCTCAAGCTGGTGAGTATATATCATATAATCCCAGCTTGTTACATATGTAGTCCACTCTCCCCCGACTCAAACCTTTTGTAAACAAGTCTGCCCACTGGTTTCCCGTACTAACATATGCAGTTTCTATCACCCCATTCAGCACCTTCTCTCTCACAAAATGACAGTCAACTTCGATGTGCTTGGTTCTTTCATGAAACACCGGATTGGAAGAGATATGAACCGCTGCCTGATTGTCACAATAGAGCTTCATTGGAGTACTGATGTCATATCCTATCTCCTGTAGAAGGTTCCTCAGCCACACTAATTCACAAGCAGTATGTGCCATGGCCCTATATTTTGCTTCTGCACTACTTCTTGCCACAACTGTTTGCTTCTTACTTTTCCACGTTACCAGGTTACCCCCCCAGAAAGGTGCAATAGCCTGTGGTAGATCGTCTATCAGACATAGAACCTGCCCAATCAGCATCGGTGTATCCTTCTACTACCAGTTTTCCACCACTCCTATACAGCAAACCACGACTAGGAGCTCCTTTCAGATACCTCACAATCCTTAGC
Source organism: Nelumbo nucifera (assembly GCF_055504915.1). Lineage (NCBI taxonomy): Eukaryota > Viridiplantae > Streptophyta > Magnoliopsida > Proteales > Nelumbonaceae > Nelumbo > Nelumbo nucifera. The sequence continues at coordinate 109,137,967 of NC_142651.1, forward strand.
ACTACATTCCAATGTGGGACCAAAGGTTTCTGCATGAACTGACTCACCACACTAACCGCAAATGAAATATCTGGCCGAGTAATGGTTAGATAGTTTAGTTTGCCTACAAGTCATCGGTATCTGCCAGGGTCTTCAAATACTTCACCTATATCACTGCTCAGCCTCGTATTTGTTTCCATAGGTGTCTCAGCCGGTTTAGTACCCAACAACCCTGTTTCTTCCAGTAAATCAAGCACATATTTCCTCTGACACAAATTAATGCCATGCTTAAATCTTACTACCTCTATGCCCAAAAAGTATTTCAACTTGCCAAGGTCCTTTGTCTGAAAGTATTCCTGTAGGAATGCCTTCAATCTGTCAATGCCCATTTTATCATTCCCAGTCACAACGATATCATCCACATACACCACCAATATTATTTTGCCTGCCGACGAGTCAAAACTGAAGACAGAGTGATCAACTTGGCACTGTTTCATACCAAACTTCTTGACCACCTCACTGAACCTACCAAACCATGCTCGAGGGGACTGTTTAAGTCCATAAATAGCCTTCTTAAGTCTGCATACCTTACCATCCTCCCCTTGAGCAACAAACCCTGGTGGTTGCTCCATGTAGACCTCCTCGAGCAAATCACCATGCAAAAAAGCATTTTTGATATCTAGCTGATGGAGAGGCCAATCATACATAGCTGCAAGGGAGATGACGACACGACCTGACCCTATCTTAGCAACCGGGGAGAATGTCTCTGTGTAGTCAATGCCATAGGTTTGGGAGTACCCTTTGGCAACCAGCCGCGCCTTCAGGCGCTCAACACGACCATCTGGCAAGTACTTAACACTATACACCCACTTACAACCGACAGCCTGCTTCCCAGGAGGGAGAGCGGTGAGATCCCAAGTGTGATTATGATGCAGAGCAGAGAGCTCTTCTTCCATAGCACGGCACCACTCTGGAGAGGTAAGGGCTTCCTGGACATCCTTAGGAACAACCACGGAGGATAACAAAGAGATGAACTGGCGATGGGAGGCAAAGAGGTGGGTAAGTGAAACAAAATTGGAAATAGGGTGAAGGGTGCAAGTACGTTTACCTTTCCGGAAGGCAATAGAAAGATCTAGGTCGGAAGCTGGTGTCGGAGCTGGAGCTGGAGCTGGAGCTGGATCTATCGACAGTGATGAAGCTGGAGGAGCTGCAGCCGGTACACGCGGGCGATGTGTATACACATGACGGATGGGTGGACGGTCAACCGACGGTGGCACCGGAGGCAAGGACGTAGGCATGACTGGAACCAGAGGAGGTGGATCAACCACAGGAAGAGGAAGAGGAGGTGGTGATGTGGAGGGAGCAGCAGCACCGGACCCCACGAAGAACGGAGTAGACTCGAAGAATGTAACATCAGCACATACCAAGGAACGACAAGAACTGGGATGACAACACTTGTACCCTTTCTGAGTTCGGGAATAGCCAAGGAAGATACACTTCAGGGAACGTGCATCTAACTTGTCAGTCCCGGGACCCAGATTATGAACGAAGCAGGCACACCCAAATACCCGAGGAGAAAGCGGAAACGGAGACATGTTGGGAAATAAAACACTAAAAGGAGAACGACCATCAAGGATAAACGTGGACATCCAATTAATTAAGAAACAAGAGGTGAGCATTGCATCGCTCCAAAAGATTTTGGGAACATTCATGTGGTGCATAAGGGAGCGTGTCGTTTCTACAAGATGGCGGTTCTTTCTCTCAGCAACCCCATTTTGTTGCGGAGTGTAGGTACATGAAGTTTGGTGTATAATGCCATGTTGGTCCAAGTATTCTTGAAAAGATGAAGACAAGTATTCACGACCATTATCAAAACGGAAAATTTTGATGTGAACGCCAAATTGATTGCGGATCTCAACATAAAATTTCTGGAATATGGCAAATAATTCACTTCTTTCTTTCATTAAATAGAGCCACGTCATTCTTGAACAGTCATCAACAAAAATAACAAAATATCGGTATCCATTATATGACATCACTTTATAAGGACCCCAAACATCTGAATGAATTAAAGAAAAAAGACTCGACACACGGTTATCGACCCTAGAACGAAAGGGAACACGATGGTGTTTCCCAAATTGACATGACTCAATCTAAAATAGAAAGTTGACTCAATGAAGGGACTAAGGACTGCAACACTTTCAGCGAAGGATGACCAAATCTACAATGCCACTGGAGAAGAGAAATGGATGACTGAAGGGTCGTTGACGTTCGTCCACCACCATCAAGATAATACAGTTCACCAGCTTCATGCCCTCCACCAATCTTCATCCCCGTCTTGAGATCCTGAAAAACACACATAGAAGGGTAAAAAGTGATGGAGCACTTAAGGGACTTGGTCAGCTTACTAACAGACATAAGATTAAATGGAAGTTTAGGTACATATAAAACAGAGGATAGAGATACAGGGTCTAGGTCAACATTACCAACACCACATATAGATGATGTGGAGCCATTAGCAAGGGTAACAGATTGTGATGTTGAGCAATGAGTGAAAGATGAAAACACACCTGGAGTTTCCGTCATGTGATCAGAGGCTCCAGAGTCAATAATCCAGGGGTTGGGTGTGAATGCCAAACAAGCCATACCTGAGTGTGCAAAGGAAGTTGTGTTCTGCTGCGACTTGGATTGAACAAACCTCTCATACTCATCCCGATGAACACTCACCATCTCCTTGCCTGGACCATCTGAGGGAGTAGAAGGTATCAGGTCAGCTGACCGGTTCTCCTGTCTAGAACTGAAACTGGTGTCACTAGTCATGGCATGGTTGGCCCACGTCGAGAGAGGACCATGTAAGTCATAGCAGTAGTTAATGGTATGTCCATCCAAACCACAATGAGTACACTTTCGTGGACCCGAGCCACGTCCTCTACCACGAGCTCCCCCTGAATCTCTGCCTCCAGTACGACCACCACCACAGATATGTGTAGATCCACCACTACCACTCCTGCCAGACTGGGCTCCTCGAGCCCCACTTCTGCCACCTCAACCTCTCGACACTGCGAATGCTGATTTATCGGAGACATTAGAATCCATAGATCCAATGGAAGCCCTCCGAAGACGAGCAAACACCTCCTCTAAAGCTGGAAGAGCAGATCCCCCTAGTATCTGGGCTCGTATTGGTTCATACTCAGACTTCAGCCCCACCAGAAACCGTGTTCACATCAAGCTGCTCTCGCTGTTGCTGTTGAACTTTGACATCAAAAGTGAGAGGATGATAGACATTTAACTCATTACGGATATTCCTCACACTGGCATAGTACTCCTCAAGGCTCTGATTTCCCTGTTGCAGATTGAAGTATTCTTGATACAGTTGATATACCCTAGTGGTATTATCCTGACCTGAATACAATTTCTTAGCATGATCCCACACCTCTTTAGCTGTGTCAAGAAACATGAAGTTCACACTGATTTTGGGTTCCATACTGTTCCACAACCATGTAATGATCTGTGCATCTTCCTGTTCCCAGTCTTCATACTCCTGAGAATTAGCGGGGGGTTTCTCCTCTCTTATTTGCTTCACTTTCTTCTTCGCCTTCAGAAAAACCTCTACAGACTTGGCCCAAGGGACATAATTCTCTCCATTCAGTTTAATGGAGGTCATTTGGACATTCAGGTAGTCAGTAGATATCATGACACTAGGTTTACTATCACTATTATCTGCCATTGCCGAACTCCCTTATCATTGAATTATGAGCACTACACACAGACACTTCACCGAAATCTGCACACTGATTTCAACAGTAATAAATGCTGAGAACTGCAACACCACAAACCCTACTCACCGAAATCTGTACACTGGTTTCAGCAGTATTAAATGCTGAGAACTGCAACACCACAAACCCTACTCACCGAAGTCTACACACTGATTTCAGCAGTATTAAATGCTGAAAACTGCAACACCATTAAGTAGACACTATTGCCCTTCGAATCACACATGAACCAGAATAAACCCTAGCATAAACCCTAGCATACTGCAATCTGAAAACCCATCATGCGAACTGTACTACACCTCTCATGTATTCCATAACAGATAATATGCATAAAAAAAAATTTACCTCATCGCCTGAAGGCCAACCACATGAAGGGCTGAGACACCACTGCACCACACGTACCAGCCCTAACTAGGGCTTAGAAACCACAGCAACCAATCACCAACGACACAATCGGAGGCATAGGAACCTCCTAGGGAAGAGGGCGATCACTCCTTTTCAGCCCTTTTCCCAGTCTCCAACTCACAGCTGAGAACCCAAGAGAAACCCTAATTCGAATGCGCAGAAGATAGAATTCTAGCAAGTCTGATTTGTTGAACCTCGCTCTGATACCATGTTAAAGTTTGACCTGCCCTAGAATTCTGTCTTGTTCGTTGACTGTAAAGTAAACAGCAAGAAGTAGGAGAGGAAAGAGGAAGAGAGAAAAGAGAGGAAAGAGAGAAAGGTTGGTTCGAATTAGAGAAAAAAGTTATCCTTAGATTCGGCCAGACCTGTTATTATATTATTAACTTATTGGAAAAGACTTAAATACCCTTCTTTAAGTAAGAGGCACTTGAACTAACATAACAGTACACATCAACATTCTCAACAAGTACAAAGACCGAAATACCCCTTCACTAACACCACTAACATGAGAAAACAAAATCCAGATGTGGTGCTATTGCAGGAAACAAAACTGGAGTCATTTGATATAAGAATGAACAAGATATGGGGGTCCAAGGATGGGGAGTGGGTGGAAGTGAATGCAATGGATCACTCAGGAGGTTGGTGATCATCTGGGACCCAAGAGGCTTTAAAAGGATGGAGAGAAGAGGGTGTGATACCTACAGAAATATTTTCATCATGGCCAAAGATAAGAGGAAGCAAGCAAGCAAGGATAGTTTGAAGGTGCATACCATTTGTAATTAGATAGAACATATGGTAAGAAAGAAATAGAAGGATTTCTGAAGACAAAGCTTGTAAGCTGGAAAGGATGGTGGTGGCTGTTTTGGGTCCTTGTATTAACCGAGTTTAGATAAGTCTCTAGTAGGGACCTTGGAGAAATATTGGGTTAATTTTTGAATTTTCAAATGGAAATTTAAATAGCCTGTCCTGTCTTGTTGTGTAGTTGAAAGGTTCCATTGTATTTCTCATTAAGTCAGGTGTTGCCTTAACACCTGGATATGATGCTACTTTTTTCTTTTCTTTTAATGAAGTTTTATTTTTATTTTACTATAAAAAAAAGTCAGAAAAGAGTTGATTTAATTTCCAAAATTAGGAGTTCTTAATACAATAACTAAATTTCTAACCATTTGTAGCCCCATCCACCTGCACAATGTGATGGATCGTGTCAATAAGTGGCTAAGAATATCAAATACAATTTATAAACTCAGAGAGGCTCTACAAATTCCGACAACCCCTTGAACACCAGATTCATCTCTGAATGAAGTGAATTTTCAGTTTCAAGGATTTGCCAACATCAATCAACCCTTGTATTCAACTTTATTTACAACCCTTGAATACAGAAAAGTTTCCAGTAGAAAGGAAGGACCTCTCTTCCTACCAGTAACGAATTGGTTCATTTTGAAGGGTTAGCAAGTACCCCTCAAGTGAGCATTCTTTGTACTAATTGAAAGCCAGGGGTTATGGTTCAATGCTAGAGATTATTCATAAGGACAGGACTTTGCAGATTGAATGGGGTGGTTAGCTCAATCTATTTATGTATGAGAAATGTTAATCCCTAGCTGCAAATTTCCTGCATGAGCTGCAGAAGTTCTATGTGAAAAAATAAAAAACAAAACATGACATTACCCTCCCTTCCTCCCTGCCCCCTCAAAAAAAAGGCACTAATATGATGATGATGATGATAACTATGTGTTGAATGTTTGATTTTTCTAACAGCTGCCTTTAAGAGAATCCAATGCATCAAGAATATGAGAATCACCAGCATGCCTTTCTGTTGACCCGCCCTGAGCACCAAAACCTCGAACATCAGAAACTGTCACACCACGAATGCCCATCTTGAGCAGAGCCTACATTTTAAGCACAAGTTAATCAAAGCATGCTGAAAATACTATAGTGTTGAGTCAGCTGTTGAGGGGTAGTATAGACAATTTACATTGTTTTATATGCTGATGTAGTTACAAGTAGATCATAAGTTAAGTGATGTGCCCCACACTTAAGTGAGGGCACAATAGACTTTGTGCAATGTTTTAGAAAGCTATAAATAGAACTGGCCGACTAGAGAGAGATCACTCTAGTAAGAACCAGATTTTATTCTCTCCTTCTCCTCTTCTCTTCTCTTCTCCTTCTCCTAATCTTTCTCCAGTATTTATTTCTATTTATTATGAACTTTATTATGGTATCAGAGCAAATATAATCCAGTTCACAGAGAGGCTAAAAAGAAGTGATCGTTTCTTTGTTATGGAGGTTTCCATGCCTCCAATGGGTGGTGTTGTGGCTGTTTTGTGTGGTTGGTAGAAAACCCTCTATTTGATTCGAAGAGGGCTGGTTTTAGTGGTGTAGTTGAATGACAGCACAAGTCTGACTTGTGGGGGGTTCAAATAGGTAGGTTGCATGAGTGTTATAGGGAGGAAAAGATTTTGATGTGTTGCAGAACCTAATACTATGCATGTGAGGTGTATTTTGGTGGTTTATGGTGCTGAAAGTGGTGAACAAAAGTGAGTTTTGTTGCTGAAACTTGTGACAGTAGGTACTCTAACAATAATAAGCTGTTGGGGTGTAGTGTTGTGACTCTTTAGTGAAGTTGAATGACAGACTAGTGATAGTTTTTTTTTTGGCAGCCATGGGAGACAGCAGTGAAGGCAAGTCTAGTGTAATGGTTCCCTCTGATTATCTAAATGTGTAGATGACATCTGTCAAACTAAATGGTGAGAATTATGTGCCTTGGGCTAAATCTGTTGAAGTTTTTCTGAAAACTAAGAAAGTGAAGCATGTGAAGGAAGATAAACCCTCAAATGACTCTCAGGGGTACGATGAGTGGGAGCAAGATGATGCACAGATTATGACATGGTTATGGAATAATATGGAACCCAATATCAGTGTGAATTTTATGTTCTTAGATACAGTCAAGGAGGTTTGGGATCATACAAAGAAGCTTTATTCTAGACAATACAACACAACTAGGGATTACCAACTGTATCAAGAGTATTTTAATCTGCAACAGTGTAATCAAAGTCTTGAAGAATATTATGCTAGTATGAGAAATCTTTGGAATGAGTTGACTGTGTATCACCCCCTTATATCTTATGCCAAGATTCAGCAACAACAAAGAGAGCAGTTGGATGTCACTAAATTCTTAGTAGGGTTAAAGTCTGAATATGAACCGGTGAGAGCATAGATATTAGGAGGGTCTGCTCTTCCCTCTCTTGAAGAGGTGTTTGCCTGTCTCCGGAGGATCTCGGTTGGACCTACGGAGAACTCCACTATATTAGATAGGTCTACGTTTGCAGTCACAAGAGGAGGAGGCCATGGAGGTAGAGGAGGAGCCCGAGACCAAGAGGTTCAGCCTAGTCATGGTGGTGGTAGTGGACCCATGTATGGCCATGGTGGTGGTGGACCCATATACAGTGGTAGTGGTGGTCGTATTGGAGGTTAAGATTCAGGGGGAGCCCATGGCAGAGGACATAGTAATGGTTGGAGGAGGTGTACACATTTTTTTTTATGAATGATAATAAATTTATTAAATCAGAAGCTGATTTAGAGTGAGTTCATACAACATCCCAGGGAGAGGCGCAAGCTGCAGCCCCTCCTTGAATCTTACAAGTAAACTAGGAAAGAAAAGCAAGAATCACAACTGAGCCCAAAACAATTCTTCCCTATTTACCCCTTGCTTGGCTAACACATCTGACAAAGTATTTGCTGATCTCCCCACCCACTGTACAATGACCAACATATTCCTTGTCAACCAACTAAATTTCTTCATTTCATTCTTGTAACGCCACAAAGCCTCTTCAGGATTTTTCAAGCAACCCACCACCACTTTGGAATCCCCCTCGATTGTTAGGTGTTGTACCCCCAGCTGGTTTGCAAATTGCACACCTTGTACAGCAGCTAATAGTTCTGCCCTGATGGAGTCCCCAATTCCTAAGGGACCTGAGCAGAGCAACAAAATCTCTCCCTTCTCATTTCTCAAAGCACCCCCCATTCTGGATAATCCTAGATTACCCATGCTACTTCCATCAAAGTTCAACTTCAGTGAGCCTTCGAATGGAGGAGACCAGCTTGTAATTGATTTGTCCTTTAGGAATGAACACCTCGCTATTGCTGACCAATTTCTCTGAAGATCATTAAAGAAGAATTGATGAAAGATTTCCAAGGTCTTCAGCCAAGGTTTTGCCCTATTCAGCACACAGTCTTTCAATTCCTGACTGCTCCTTTCCTTTTCTTGAAAAATTCTAGCATTCCTTTCTTCCCAAAGAGTCCAAATCAAGGCAGCACGAGCACATCTCCACATAATTCTCCCTATTTTTGTAGGCCAAGAAAATGTAGAATGGTTGAAGAACATGTGAACTTCTGCTGGTAGACTCCAACTACTCAAACAACGAAAGTAGCCAAGCCTAAAGGTCTGCAGAAAAGGGACAAGATATTAATAGGTGGTAACAATCCTCACTGTGAGCTCTACAGAGGATACATCAATTAGGAGAAATACAAAGGAAAGGTCTTCTCTTTTGTAGGTTATCTAGAGTGTTTACTTTCCAATGGAATACTTCCCACAAAACGCCATAATTTTTGGGGGAACTGGACTGCACCAAATTTCTTTTGACGGAAAGGGTTGGTGAGTAGAAAGTTGAGAGATGGACTTGAAGAAAGAAGCACAAGTGAAGGTTCCATTGGGTCTAGGAGTCCATACCCTCTTATTTGGCTTGGAGGGATCCAAACAGACCTGATTAAGACAACCAAGCAAGACAGAAAGAGAATCAATTTCATCATCCCCAAGTCCTCTACGAAACCCAAAATCCCAAGTAGGATCTAAGGGTGTTCCCAAAGGTGAGACAAATTTTGAAACCACCTCTTTTTTGTACAAAGAAACAGAAAATAGCAAAGGGAATAGATCCTTTAAAGGTGTGTCTCCTACCCAAATATCCTCCCAAAAATGAACAACGTTGCCAGAACAAACTTCATACCTGATAAAATTGAGGAATTGAAGAAGGGTGTTGTGAATGGCCTTCCAAGGTGCTACTAGGTTAGCCTGCCTTGATACACCAACATCCCATCCATTCCTTGACCTCCCATGAATGCTTCCCACCACCTCATGCCACAATCTCTCTTTCTAGTGGCCATCACCACAACCATTTCCCTAACAGAGCTTGATTTTTTCCAGTTACCCTCCCAAGTCCCAAACCCCCCCTCTTCTTTACTTCTGCACACAATTTCTCAATTAACCAAGTGATCCTTTTTTTCTTGTCTCGGCTCCCATAAGAAATCTCTCATCAACTTCTCCAGTTTCCTAGCTTCCCTAACTGGTATCCTAAATACAGACAAAAAATAGGTAGGTAAGTTAGCCAAGGTAGCTCTTATTAGGGTAATTCTCCCTCCTAAAGAGACACAATTCCTCTTCCATGAGGCTAATCTCTTCTCAAACTTTTATCACTGGGGTCCAAAATCTGCTCTCCCTGGGATTTGCCCCTAAAGGAAGCCCTAAGTATGACATAGGCCAAGCAGAGATGGAACACTCAAGACACTCCGCAATAGCCTCGGCCTCCCCTACCTCCAAATTTATACCCGCTATGTAGCTCTTTTCCAAATTTATTCTCAAATTAGAAATACTTTCAAATCCTTTGATTAGCTCCTTTAGGTTTGCTACCTTTTCGCTAAAACCTCCCTCACAAAAGATCATTAGGTCATCTGCAAACTGAAGGTGGGTGACGGAGGAGGTGTACACATTGTGGTATGGTGAGACATACTATTAACTATTGTTATGATCTACATGGTCCACCTTCAACCTAGGCACAAGGTTCAAAGCAGCGACACAGGCCGATACGCCTCGGCTTGTGTCGTTGCTTTTTTTATGTTTTATTTTTTTCAAAACCGGTTTAGAGGGATCGGTTTAAGTCCCGGCTACCCTCTGAACCATGGTCTGACCCGATACAACCCCTGTAGGGACATATCGGGAAGCTATCGACACGATACATATCGGCCGATACGTATTGAAACTTTGAACCTTGCCTGGGCAAATCATGCAGTGACTACTGGTGGTGGTTTGAGACAGGAAACCCAGCAAACTGACCAGATACCCCCTGCATCTACGAATGCCTCCGAAAAGGAAATAATGAGTGTTCCACATGATGAGTATGAGTGGTTTATTCAGGCTACATCTTAGCAGAACACGGCTACCCTTGCACACTCAAGTATGGCTTATCTGGCATCTAAACCTTCCCACTGGATTATCGATTCTGGAGCCTCCAATCATGACTGGGACACCATGTGTGTTTTCCTCCCTTTCTCAGTCCTCCACATCACATTTTGTTACTCTTGCTAATGGTTCCACATCTTCCATATGTGGTGTTGGTAATGTTGACATAGATTCATTATCCCTATCCTCAGTTTTGTATGTTCCCAAGTTTCCCTTTAACCTTATGTCTGTTAGTAAATTGACCAAGTCTCCTAATTGCTCTATCACCTTTTACCCTTCATCTTGTGTTTTTCAGGATCTCAAGACAGGGATGAAGATTGGTGGAGGGCATGAAGTTGGCGGACTATATTATCTTGATGGAGGTGGTTCGACAATAGCCCTTTAAACATCTCTTCCTCCTCTTCAGTGGCACTGCAGACTTAGTCATTCGTCTCTCAAAGCACTTAAGTTACTTGTTCTATCCTTGAGTCGTTTTTCTACTTTGGATTGTGAGTCGTGTCAGTTTGAGAAACATCATCGTGTTCCCTTTAATCCTGGGGTTGACAGTTGTGTGTCAAGTCCTTTTCTTTAGTCCATTTGGACATCTGGAGTCTGAATAGAGTAGTGTTATATAATGGTTACAAGTACTTTGTAATTTTTGTTGATGATTATTCAAAGATGACATGGCTTTACCTTATGAAAGAAATGAGTGAATTGTTTACCATTTTTCAAAAATTTTATGTTGAGATTCGCAATCAATTTGGTGTACACATTAAGATTCTTCGTTCTGATAATGGTCGAGAATACTTTTATACACCGTTTCAGGACTATTTGGAACAACATGGCATTATCCATCAAACCTCGTGTACTTACACCCCTCAGCAAAATGGGGTGGTTGAAAGAAAGAACCGCCACCTTTTGGAAACTGTTCGGTCCCTTTTGCACCATATGAATGTTCCCGAACACTTTTGAAGTGATATTGTGCTTATACCTTGTTTCCTTATTAACTGCATGCCCATGTCTACCCTTGAAGGTCATTCTCTGTTTTCTGTTTTATTTCCTGCTTTGTCTCCATTCTCTCTTACCCCCAGGGTTTTAGGGTGTGTGTGTGTGTGTATTTTGTCCATAATCTTGGGCCTGGGATGGACAAATTAGATGCTCGATCCACTAAGTGCATCTTTCTTGGTTATTCTAGGACTCAAAAAGGGCATAAGTGTTATAACCCTAGTTCCCAGCGTTCTTTTGTATGTTCTGATGTTACATTCTTTGAGTCCATTCCTTTTTTTTTCTGGGTCAGATGCCTCTATTCTTCCTCCACCTCCACTTCTGGTTCCCGTGGAGGACACCATTCCTCTTGTTCCAGTTGTGACCAAGTCTTCGCCTCCAGTGCCACTTCTTATTGAATGACCACCAATTCAGCAAGTGTATAAGCATTGTCATGTACCGGCTCCTCCTCCAACTTCATCACCATCAACAGATCCACGCAGCCTCGACCCCTGTTTCTGACCTTGATCTCCCTATTGCTTTGCGGAAAGGTAAACACAGTTGCATTCTTCATCCCATTTCTAATTATGTCTTTGTATCTCACCTTTCTGCTTCCCATCGCCAGTTTGTTTCCTTGTTGTCCGCTGTTTCTATTCCTACTGTTGTTCAGGAAGCACTTCTCCAGGGTGGCTCCAAGCAATGGAGGAAGAACTCTCGGCCCTAGCTCATAATCATATGTGGGAGCTTACCACTCTTCCGCCTGGTAAAAATGTTGTTGGTTGTAAGTGGGTGTACACTATTAAGTTTTTACCTGATGGAAGTGTTGAGCGGTTGAAAGCCCGACTGGTTGCTAAAGGTTATTCATAGATTTATGGTGTAGATTATACAAACACCTTCTCCCTAGTTGCCAAGATTGGCTCCATTCGTGTTTTGATCTCCCTTGCTGCTATGTATGATTGGCCCTTATTTCAACTTAACATCAATAATGCATTTTTACATGGTGACCTCCTTGAGGAAGTATATATGGAGCAACCACTAGAGTTTGTTGCTTAGGGGGAGGATGGTAAGGTGTATAGACTTAAGAAGGCCATTTATGGACTTAAACAATCTCCTCATGCATGGTTTGGCAGATTCAGTGATGTGGTGAAGAAATTTGGCATGAAACAGTGTCAAGTCGACCATTCTACATTCAACTATGAGTCCAGTGCTAGAAAGATTTTATTGGTGGTATATGTAGATAATATTGTTATCACTGGAAGTGACAGGTTGGGATTGATAGGTTAAAGACCTTCTTGCATGATCACTTTTAGACAAAGGACCTTGGAAAATTAAGACACTTCTTAGGGATAGAGGTAGCAAAATCCAAACATGGTATTAATCTGTGTCAGAGGAAATATGTTCTTGATCTGCTAGAGGAGACAGGGTTGTTAGCATAGTTGTCAAGGCGATGCCTAGGCGACAAGGCGCCCTTTGAGGCTCACCTCACCTAATCGCCAAGTAGTTTTGTACCATGTATTGTAAAATACTTTTATTTTTGACATTATAATTATAAAATAGGCACTATTAAACTAAAATATTCATTTTGTGTGTTTATATACTAATTTGTTTTTATTATTTTCTTATTTCTTAGGATTTAATCAATAAAAACATTGTTAAATGCTGTATTGAACCCTCAAAGACTTTAAAACCTGAACCAATAAGTAAGGAAGAACTTAAAAAATTTTGTCTAATCAACACATTTTCTACTACTACTACTACACTACTTTTTCTGTTCTTCTTTTCCTATAACAATAACAAAAATAAGGGTTCAGCCCCTATATTTTTTGAATTTTCTTTTACTTCTTTTTTCCTTCTCATGAATATGTTGATTTTCTATACTTTAACATGAACTCTATACTTTTCTTATGAAAATTATGAATAATTATCAAGGAAATATGGCTATGGTACCTAGGGAACTACCCTAGGATCTATGATTTCTATATAAAAAAATCCATCGCCTAGGCGACTAGGTGACAAGGTGCCCCCCTGACGCCCAGCCTCGCCTTGGCGCCTTGAAAACTACGGTTGTTAGGTGCCAGACTAGTTGAAACACTCATGGAACCGAATGTCAAGTTGAGTAGTGATGCAGGTGAGGAGTTTGAAGATCCTGGAAGGTATAGAAGGTTGGTAGGTAAGTTGAACTACCTAACCATCACTGGCCTGACATTTCATTTGTAGTTAGTGTAGTGAGTCAGTTTATGCAGAATCCTCGGATTGCACATTGGGATGCGGTGCTAAGGATTGTGCAATACTTGAAGGGAGCTCTAGGTCGTGACTTGTTATATAAGAGTGGAGGGAGCCTTGTAATAGAAGGTCCACTACAAGGTATTGCACGTTTCTTGGGGGCAATTTGGTGACATGGAAGAATAAGAAGTAGGCAGCAGTAGCAAGAAGCAATGCTAAAGCTAAATATAGAGCCATGCCACACACAACATGTGAACTGGTATGGCTGAAGCATCTCTTAGAGGAAATGGGGTACTCGATTAACACACCTATGAAGTTGTATTGTGATAACCAAGCTGCAATTCATATTTCTTCCAATCCTGTGTTTCATGAAAGAACGAAGCATATAGAAGTTGATTTTCACTTTGTAAGAGAGAAGGCGCTTAGTGGAGTGATAATCACGACATATGTGAATACAGGAAATCAATGGGCAGACTTGTTTACTAAAGGGTTGAGTCGGGGAAGAGTGGATTACATATGTAACAAGTTGGGACTATATGACATATACTCTCCAACTTGAGGGGGAGTATTAGAGTCGGCTGTTGAGGGGTAGTATAGTCAATTTACATTGTTTTATATGCTGATGTAGTTACAAGTAGATCATAAGTTAAATGATGTGGCCCACACTTAAGTGAGGACACAATAGACTTTGTGCAATGTTCTAGAAAGCTATAAATAGAACTGGTTGACTAGAGAGAGATCACTCTAGTTCGAACCAGATTTTGTTTCTCTCCTCCTCTTCTCTTCTCTTCTCTTTCTCCTAATCTTTCTCCAGTATTTATTTCTATTTACTATTTCGAACCTAAGAACATCACTGGTCTGAACTTTATCATATAGAAATTCTAATAATTATTTTGTAATGGATTACAGGTAAGTCTTTATCATTCCCCATGTTTTGTCAAAAACCTAAATGAAACAATACATTTTAATGAATAAATAGAGCATCAACTCCTAGGAAATGTTGCTCCGATTACCAAATTCAGTTACTTGATTTAGATTACATTATTGCACTTTTCTTGATCCGCACAACAATGAATGGAGAAGATGCAAGGAACTAGGTTTGGATTCAAGTCTGAGAACAGTCACTTCATTAAAGAAAATGCCAAAGCCAATTCCATATCCAGAACACCCCTCCAACACCTCGAATAGCTGGGACAACATTGGGCAATTGCCCTTTTTATGCAAGGAACTGGGCTTTTTTATGATAAGAAACCACATTCACTAATAAAATGATGAAATTAGGGGTGCAACATGGGCAGGTAGGGTCAGATTGAGGGTCAACTGCCCAACCTGATCTTAACCCAACACAACTTAGGCCAGGCTTGGGCTCAGGCAGGTTGGTCAGGTTTTAAAGGATTTTTTAACACATTTACACATTAATAAATGCATATGTATGCATATACACATATTATATATTTATATTTATATTATGTATAATTACAAAAAGATGTTCTCATAGACAGATTGATACATAAATGTTGGTATATGTTTAACTCTTTTTGTTCTTTTCTCCATTGTAATGTAACAGGCTGTAGCATTGTATCATGTAGTTGTATTATTGCTCAAGGGAAATTCTGCAATTTACATATTATATGCCCTCTTTAATAAAATACATCTTTTGGGAGTGTAGAATTGGGGATGTTCATTCGATTACATTCCCTTTATATCATCCTCCCTTTCTCTCTCAGTCCACTGAATCAGGCTTCTCACAAAGGATTAATTAGCTCAAGTTGTAATGGTGTCAAAGCCAAGATTGAAGGTAATCACTGAGTCTCATCTGTAGCTGTTCAACGGTTCTCACCTCTGTAAAGAAAATACATAATATGTGTATATTTGTAGTTTGTACATGTTCGTGCAGTGGTTTGAGTTTAGATTATATTATAATTTATAAATATATAACATACATGAGCTTGGGTTTGAAACTGAGAGTGGACACTTTGTGCAGAAATGCCAAAGGTCAGATCTGTATCCAGTCTGCCCCTCCCAAGACCCCAAATATCTGGGATCAAACATTGGTTAATGAGCTTTAAAAATATATATATGTAATATACATACATATATAAATTATCAAAAAAAAATATATACATACATATATACATATCATACAATGTCAGTCAGGCTCAGTTGGGCCAGGCCAAGCTTGGATTGGCCTTGGCTTACCCAAGTTGAGGTCAGGCTTGAACTTTTTGGCCCAAGCCCATCCTGGAGCCCAAAATCTCAAGCTCAATCCTTGCAAAAGCTCAGGTTGGGTTAGGTTAAGCCAGCCCAAGTTGCACCCTTAGATGAGATCCATTAGTACAGACTTACAGTATGGTCTCCATACAGTAAACAAGCACAAGGCTGGACACACCCTTAAACAATAAAAACTGTTTCACTTTACAAGATTTCAACTAACCCTGGTTTTCCCTAGCATAAACTTTATCTTGAGATACCTTCCCCAGCATTGGCCAGACTATTTGCAGATTTTAGGACTGACTTGAATGAACAATTCGAGCTATTTTACAATTCTATTGCATGTCTGACCAAGAAATGCAGAGTCCATTATATCTCTTTCACCAATCTCAACAAACGCATTACAACTTGGCAATCCCCCTCCTAGTTACACAACCTACCGATTTAGCAAACTCCAATCCTCGTAGTGCTGCCACTGGTTCTGCTTTCAAATAATTTCCAATTCATTTTGATGTTCTGTGGTACTGCCATTAATTATGAGGTTCCAAGGAATTGGACTTAAGCTATTACAAGATCTTAAGTCACTCAGACATGTCAGACAAAGAATACTTGAGCTCGTTACTGTGATTGAGACTGTAGTTACTTTTCTTCTAATTTTCCCAGTCTCTAAAGGGGACAACCCACACAATGAACTCTTGATGTTCTTCGAGCAGCATCGCCTTCCTATTTTTTAGAAAGCATATTTTTCTAGAGAAAAAGTATAAAATTTCATACAATGATGAGATCAACAATATGCACCTGCTCCTAAAATTACCTAGCATTTGCTCTTCTTAGAGCTTTTTGTTTCCACTTGATGTATTTCTTTCTCAATTCTCTTTAGTCTTTTAGCAATGTCCATGGCTAATCAAAGCTCTTTCTTGTCACTTCTGAGTTTGGCCTCATCTCCCACTGCCAAATAAAGACTGAAAGAAGTTTATGCTCATAGCAATCAGAGGCCTTTGATCCAGCAACATCCATGATCTATAACACGGATCA
This sequence comes from Nelumbo nucifera, assembly GCF_055504915.1. NCBI lineage: Eukaryota > Viridiplantae > Streptophyta > Magnoliopsida > Proteales > Nelumbonaceae > Nelumbo > Nelumbo nucifera. Next base: position 109,154,785 of record NC_142651.1, read on the forward strand.
TTTCCAAACCTAGATTTTAATGAATATTGAATTTCATCCATAGATTATGATGTACCTAAAAAAGCAAAAAAAAAAAAAATCCCTTATGGATGTATTTCCACCTCAAGAAAGAGAGTGTCCTTTTCTTCATTGGCATGGCCACAATTTAAGATCAACCATTTTTAAGAAAACAGTGGATATGTCAGAAAGTATTTCACCACAAGGGTTCTAAACCTTAACCAATTCTCAATCTCCTACCTAGAGCTGACTAGTACCACTAGGTTCTTCACACCTTACCTATTCATCTTTACCTTTATTTGTCTTTTACTTATTTATACTTAGCTACATAATATAAATCTCCTAGGCCAAGCGTCATTAGCACCATCCCTGCCAACGAAAAATATGTTTGGTCAAATGTCTATCTCATAGATCTAATGAAGTGCTTATTTTTCAAAATAGAAAGTACCTAGTAAAGTACTAGTTCTTACAGTGAGTAGCAACAACTACCAATGCAACTCTACAGTTATAACAATAGATTGTTCTTGAAACTTTTTAGATTGGCATTTTTAGCTAGTTACTACCATTGCCATACCAAAAGGTGAAAGACCATGTAAAGCTGGACACACTTGCACAAACATAATACAGCCAATTCTATCCCTTTTAGACCAGTAATCTTAGTACTGATTGACTCTAATAGCTTTGCAAGTCTACTAATAACTAACTTACTAGTGTAGGTACATAGTGGTCAATAAGACCATCAGACTACAGAAGGTGTTAAACCAACACTACACGGACGCCTAAACCCATCGCACGTTTGTGATGAGTTCGGAGTTCATCGCAAACTCATACCCGGGACAGGTCGCAATGAACTTCGACTAGCGCGAATCTGCGATAAAGCTTAGACACGTGCGAATCTACGATGACCTATAAGACGCGCGCGGATTTGCGATGAACCCTGAACATGCGCGGATTTGCGATGAACCTGGCACCATTACAGAACTGCGAAACCACAGTAAATCGGGAATAAATGCTGGTTACACATGCATCTTTAAATTATGCATGCGGGTTTAATGAAAGTATGCCCGCCAAATAATGACGTCACCCACGCCACGTCGGTATAATAGGTCACATACAAAGAGAATCCGGAAGGGATAGGATTCTCTAACAATGATCCCTTAATAGTCAAACAAAAGAAAAGATCTCCTTTCCTAGCAGAAAATATCCCCTTTCCTAACAGGAAATAATTTCTTCCTTGAGAACCTTAACTTTCTCTCTATAAAAGGGGGAGAGCAATTCTTCCTCAGGGGAGACAACACAATAACTTGGACCTAGGATTTCTAACAGAGGGGGATTCTCCCTTCTCTCCTCTTCCTCCCTCTTCCCCACATCCTTTCTCTCTCTTTCCCATCGCCATCTCCGGACCTTCGGAGAACTAACCAACTGCTAGGAGTCCACGGTGAAAACAACTAGGACTGATTATAAAATGTTATACTAACTACTAACGGACAAAAAGACTAATTTGCTATGGCTAGTACTTACTGTAATAGTTCCCTATGCTTAAGTATTCTCTTTTATGATTAAAGCTCCACTTGAGGTGATCGAGGTTAAGCCACATGGTAGTACTTGCAAACTGCAACGAGACTATTCAATTTTGATATGGAGAAGCACCAATATTGGGAGAACTTTTCAGTGCACCAAAATTTAGTAAATGGAATTTAATATTCATGAAAAGCCAGGTTTGAAACTGCCCATGTTAGGGACTTATACATTGGCTAAGCTAAGGGCTTTCAACACCTATAGATAGAAACTTCTTTCGATCTACAATTCACAAAAAAAAGGACCAAAAAGGAATTCTGAGATGGTTACCGGCATCTGAACTTACCGATGAGACTTGTGGAATCCGCCACGGTCTTGATTGTTCCAAATTCACCAACAGAACATTAACAGCATAATCAATACATACACGTGAGTGAGGAAATAGTAACCCAAATGCTAACTACTTGATAAAACAGCAAAGCTCCATTGATCACACGGACAAGGTGAATATAATCAGGCCTACCACATAAACAGTGACAAAAAAAAAGAGGTTTAAAAGCGCAAAAATAGGTAATTTCACCTTAAAATCGCTTCAACTTTGTAGAATTTCGAGTCCGGTGTAAGATCTGTGAGCAACACATCAGAAAATCATGAAAAGGAGAATGTTAACTTCATTTGTCATCACGAAAATTAAAACCCAGCAAGATAATTTTGAGAATTGAAATGAAAAAAAAAAAAAAAACAAAAAACAAAATGCACCTGAAGGGCTCTGCGCTCTTACTACTGGACGAATAATGGATGTGCGTCTTGCGTACTTTATCCTCACATTTAAGTGTGAAACCTGGGAGCTTCGCAGTTGGGAATGGACCAGCCTCGGCTCGATGAGAGGAGATTCCCTAAGATGAGAGTCTAGGGGGTTGAGTGTGTTCAATTTCGCCATTGCAGCCATACTTGGGGCTCGAAGCAGCAATAGTTATTCCGCGGCCTACTGGTTTAGTAAAAACAGAAAGCCTTGCTCAATGCTCGCTATCACTGACTTCACTCCAAACGAGATTTTATTATTATTCTCCTCCTTTTGTAGTTTGTACTACATACGAGTGCCGATACCTGCTTCGGCTTCACGTCCAGACGATCATCCATCCCATAAACCTTTAATATGCAATTCAATTATTTCCCCTTTCCCCACAATCTGCTTTGGTAATAATGTAAATGCAGAACCAAAATGAATATATCTGGGTTCAGTTTCATGGGTGTTTATTAGGAATGCGTTTTTGTACTAAATTTAAAATTATAAAAATAAATTTCTTTTTACAACTGTTTTTTTATAGAAAATGGTACTTTTTGCATTGGTCATGTGAAATTTGTTGGATTCAGCCTTAAAAATTCCAAGTTGCAAATTATATATTTTGGTAAATAGTCAAAACTAGTTTGATTTTCTAACTGGAAAACAGGTAAGAATAAGCTAAAATTTGAAACAAACAATAAGTCAGAATTTACACTCAAATGGTTTTGTATTAGTACAAACTTATTTGCATGCAATCAAACACAGCCTAAATTGCAAATCAGGAATGCTTGTGTATAATAGCATTGTACTTTATCATCGTTGGCCATTATTTTGATTACTCATGCGTATATGGACTTTATCTTACATTCCAAATTGCTTAATTTCCTTACCACGGACAAGGAAATTTGTAAATGAATGGTGATTCTAGTTGGATTAAGCTTCTTGTTGGAACCATGTAAAGTTGTAAACCAATTTTGATGGTGTGGTTGGATTCTGCAACCTCGTATGCGAGAGCTGTGTTAATAAACCACCATGGAAATTGCATATACCATCAGGTGAATCTAGATTCAATCCTAACACCGTCCTGACAGTGACACTGCTTGCAGCAGCATTGCATGAATCAAAAAATATTAGTAAGGAGATATTCTGCTATGGCATGCATATGTCCCTTCTTTCGGTTTTCTCTTACCGGCTTGTTTTGCTATGGCATATGTTTTTTTTTAACTGAATTGAACGTTGTTGATGTCCAATTTGAAGGTGATGACATACTCACCATAACGAGAGTTGGTATCTCCTGGCAACAAAACACATTACAGCACTGTTCCAACATGATCTGCATCATACATCTCACCATCAAGTTGGGCCATCAATGTGGGGTGTAAGATCCTGTTGGAGAGTGTTGGAACCTATTTTGTTGGTAGATGATAAAAACTCTCGTCACCACCCTTTATTTGTGAGCATTTTGGAGCAGCTGTAATACATGCAACTCAAGTTAACCCAAGTTGCACCTTTAATTTGCAAAAATAATGGAGAAGCAGAAAGAAACCCCAAAATCACTCCAAAAGGTATGCACACAAAAGCTCTTAACTCTCTCACACATCAGAGTATTCTTTTGGGTAAAACCTACCAAGCACTCTAATATTTCCTTCTTTACAGCTCTTCTGGCTCGGAAGTACAACTACCAACTTAGTAGTATAGCTCGGCACTGCCAGATCAGAGCCTAGTTTGGGCCCAGTCACTGATACGAGGGAATGAGCAAATTGTGCATCATCAGTGCCAAATGCAAATAAGTCAATGCTTGCGCTAGCTTTGTCGGTTCTGGCAAGCACCGATGCGATATAGCCTAGAGTGCCTACCATATTGGACTTAGGAGATTTGAGGATCAACTCCTTGCTCATTGAGCTTGACCGAGCCAAAATTTCCTAACTTTCCATTCATTTCATTGTCTAATAACGCATTGTTGGCCTTAATATCTCTGTGGATGACCACCCGCACCCACTGTTCGTGTAGATACAATAGTGCATAACACACATCCTTGGCGATCTTAAACCTCTGTGCCCAATTTAGTGTTAACTTGGGTTAATAAAAGATGAAATTGTTGAGGCTGCTATTGGACATGTAATCATAAACCAAGAGGAGCTCACCTTTATGCTAGCAGTAGCCCAGTAGTCACACCAAGTTTGGGTGGTGAAGCCTGTCGGTGATTGCGATTGAATTCTCTCATTCATTGGGTTGAATCATGCGAAATTCTCTTCGCTACAACTTAAATCTTTGATTTGGGCAGCACCCCTTCTGGTTTAGTTTGTCTTTAGTTGCTCCTCTTTAGATAGAAAAGGTGAAATTGGGATAAGAAGAGAGAGCAAAGAGTAAAAGGTTATAGTAAAAATAGGTGTACATTAATAAAGGTAAAATAGGTATTTTGAGAAAAAAAAATCATAGGTTTAACATTTTCTGTCTTTGTTATTGACAAAAGGGAGGTATTTGTTGATTTTTTCGAAAATAGAGGGGAGGTTTTTGTTAAAGTGGAACTATAGGAAAAGGTCTTATGATTGTTATAAACTTCACGAGAGGTTTTTGCATTTTACCCAATTTTATATATTATATAAATATATATGGGTCGTGCTGTCCTGACTCGTTGACCTGAAACCCCAAGCCCAGCACAGCCCATCGGCCCATACAATTGTGTTGGGCTGCCTCAAAATCGTGTTGAGTTGTGCCAGGCCGTGGGCGGCATGGCCTGATTTACACCTCTACCAACATTGCATCCGTTACCACCTCTACTTCTCTTGCAATTAGGAGAGAAATTCATTTACAGAAAAAAAAAAACAAAAAAATAGTATTGAAATTATCTAACATACGGGCATGATCGAATGGTCAAGAAGATGGGGCCTTGTGCAGGGCCATCATCCCAACCACTTAATTGCTCTTGTGTGATGCTCCTCAGCCCACCATATTTTCCCTCACTACTCCAACTCCCAACTAATATGGTCTAGTAAACTAAGGATAAAAATCAAAACGAGTTGTTTGTGGAGATTAAAATGGAGTTATTTTAGTAACATTTTATGTAAAATAATTTATAAAAGGGTAAAATGGGTATTTGAACAAAATATGCATTAATTTAACGTTTATAATTGAGTCAGTGACAGCAAGTAGGTTTTTGTTGAATTTCTCAAAAGTTGAAGGGAGGTATTTGTTAAAATGAAACTATAGAAGATATTTTTATAATTGTCAAAAACTTTAAGGGAGGTTTTTATATTTTACCACATTTTATATAATTTCGGCTCATGTAAAAAAGTTACTTAACTACACGAGAGATGGATAAGTTTTACCCTCGCAAAAGAAGATCTCTTTACCGTAGGGTCCAATAATTAATGAAAAAAATAACACTATACAACTAATCAATAAGAAATAAATATCCATTAACCAGCTTTCTCCTCTTATTTACTGGCAAATTACGAAGGCCTTAGTATCATTATATTAAATATTATAAAAGCTACTATGTTTATCTATCACCATCACCAACTTGGTAAATTAATTAGGGTGTAAGGTGTCACATTTTATTTTTTGTTCCCTCTTTTAGAAAACCGTTTTAAGGGCACATCTTGAGTTCATTTTATTTATTATTTTTGAAAAAAAAAACAACTTGAATTTATAATTATTTCCTTTTACAACCATAATGTATTGGGCTTAGAACCCAACTTATAAATAGAATTGATTAAAAATATGTATAAAGTCAGGCTAACCCATATAAAAGCTCAGGTTCGGTGGTGTCAAGCTGGGTTGGGCTGCCCAATTCAAATAGAATACTTAGATGTGGAGATTTTCAATGGTGTAGCTATTCTTTTTGATGAAATAAATCATTAATTACAAATTAAACTTGATTTCATTATTTAAATTAGATAAAAAGCCCTAATCATTTTTACCACAAGTAGTGAGTTTATCTGATTAAAAAGCAATTGATAGAAAAATGAATAAAGGTTAAACAACCATTGAACCGAGCTCGGATCTACTACCCACATTGAAGCCGTACATCAGGAATATCTGCCCATGATTGAAAACTGAGATGTTCCCGATGTGCCGGTGAAGCATCTTGTGATGTTCCCGATGTGTGGTTGTAGCATCATGTAGGTAGCGTTGTCGTTAGCAGATCCAGGGATTACTGTTGGCGTCTGCGTATTTCCTTGTAATCAGGATGAATGGTCCAGATTGTGTTGATTCCCGAGGGTATAACCGTACAAGGTTTTCATAGTTCAGCGTAAACGGCTTGTTAACAATTCTCGTGTCCTATATAACATAACCCAAGCTATTGGATTGCTTTCCTGTTTTCGGGTTTTGGTGTTCGAACCAACCTTATAGATATTTTTTGTTTATTTTATTTTCCTCTGCGGTCTCCAAAATATCAGACGGCAGAAAAAAGGGAGGGGCCGAGGGGGATTTAGGGTTTACCGCTCTCCCTCCTCATTTATTCCGCACAAGGGCGAGACAGAGAGAGGGAGGATAATCTCTGTGGAACTCCAAAGGTAGCAAATTCCTCGATCAGGTAAACAAATTCTTTACAGTGCGAGGTTCTTGGTTATGGTGTGAGAACTGTAGCTCTCTTATCGACGAATATATCGTTTCAGTGCCCATGAACCATTTTTTTTGGTTTTCTAGGGTTTACTGTTTTTGGCATCCTTGTTTGTCAAATTGATTACATTTTGTAGGACTACGCGTTTCAAATCGGTATAGTCTTAAACTATCTAGGGTTGTAAATGTTAGAATTTCATGAATTGTTGGCATAAAGACGTTACCTGTTAATCTAGCTTTCGGCATCGGATCATGCTTTTTCTAGTTTTTGTTTTTTAGGTTTAGCACTGTAGCATTTTCTTGAATTTTTGTTTGAGAAATATAGGACTTCTTTCTCTTTTATATTTTGTCTCTAAGGATAGTGCTTGTGAAGCCTTATTCACCGATTGTTCTACAAGGTAGTGGCTTCTGGTAGAAGGATTTCTATGGCAACTGCGGAGGCAGCTCCAGCTTCGCTGGGTCCTAGATTTGCGCCAGATGATCCAACACTTCCAAAGCCTTGGAAGGGATTGATTGACGGAAGCACCGGCCTTTTGTACTATTGGAATCCTGAAACTAATATTACGCAATATGAAAGGCCAGTCAGTTTTCCCCCTCCATTGCCACCGGGCCCTCCTCCTGCGGCATCTACTCCAAAGCTGGCACCAATACCCATGGCCCGGACATTCCAACAGCCGAATGGTGTGTTAGGTCAGCAGGGACAGCAAATGACTCAGGTGACACCACAATCAGGGCAGCAAATTGCACAAGGCATTCAGCAGCAACAATTAATACCACAGCAACATGTTGCATCAGGTCAACAGCAGGCACAGCAAGCGGCACAAGCTACACAGCAACAGTCACAAATGACACCGGCTGTGCAACAGCAGCCACAAATGGCACAGGCTGTGCAACAGCAGCCACAAATGGCACAAGCTGTACAACAACAGCCACAAATGACACAGGCTGTGCAACAACAGCCACAAATGACACAAGCTGTTCTACAGCAAGGGCAGCTAATGCAACATCAGTTTAGGCCACAAATGGTCCAACAGGTACCACAAATGCCACAACAACTTGGGCAACAAACACCTCAACATCAAGGGCAACAAATGCCGCATCAACCTGGGCAGCAGTTTCAGTATCAGCACCTGCAGCAAATGTCATATCAGCAAACACCACATCCACAGGGTTCACAGCATTTGCAGCAACCAGCACAGCAGGGTGCACACCAGCAGGGGCCACAAATTCCTCAACAGCAGGCACAGCAGACTGGGAGTCAACAGGGACAGCCAATTTCCCAACAGCAGTCACAACAGAATACATATCAACAGGGGCAGAAAATGGGATTTATACAGGAGGAAACTGAGTATCAACAAGGGAAACAGATTGGAATTTCAACATCACAGATCCAACAGGCTGGAACCTCTTCTCTTCACAGTCTACCCACTGGAACTCATTCGGTGCAGACTCCACAGATTGGTGCGCGGTCAGTTCATGCACAACAATTTGGTAGCCCTGCTGTGAGTGCACAACAAACTGGTTCACCATTGGTTCAAATGCCACAAATTGGGATGGATCCTGTTCTCCGGCAACAAATGGGTGGACCCATGGTTGGAAATCAGATGGGGCCATCTGTTATTCCTAATCAACAAGCTGGTGGACCCTCTACTGGTTTGAAAATAGAGTATGAAAATCCTCGTGGAAGAGCTGGTAATGATTTATACCTCAATGCCAATAAGGAAGGTACAAGTATGGTTTCTCAGCCACCAGGGCTTACTACCATTCCCATGGGACGGAACCAGCAGGTAAGCTTTGATAACATTCCCATAGAATGCTTCTGATCACGTTTATTAATGATGGAACATTATATATTGTCTAAGGCTTGAAGTGGCTCTGGGTCATGCTTTGATAACATTCCTGCAATAAAAAATGGAATATTATATCTTGTCTCTTGAAATGGCTCTTCCTCTCTAGAACAACACCTCAGAAGCAAGCTCTTGCACAGACCTATATGTGGATCTTTGTTTAGGTTCTACTGTCTTATAGGATTCTATCTGGAATTTATCTGTGATTGAGTTCTGTACTTCTATTACATATTGTATATTACAAAGTATAAAAGTGTTCTGGGTCATGTTTTTCTTAATGTGTCTTACCTTTTGTATTAGCTTGCTGAATCTTTGATCATCACTTTCTTCCATTGTGTTGACTCCACTGTTGATCTTGTCAAGTTGGGATAATGGAGTGACCCTGTATAACCAATATTGCCATATTCAATTTTTTTGGCCAATGCTACATTTCATACAGTGGCCGTGTGAGTGACTATTGCCAATTTGCCATAACATTGTTTCAGAGGTGATTGAGTTGAGTGCTTCATAACCCTTCAACTCTGTCAAAATGTCACTGTACCAAACAGGTATTTGGTGCTTTAACCATTTTTTTTTGGGGGTGGTGGTGAGAGATTTAATTGTAAAGAAGTGTATCTATTTACTGCTTTATAGGGTTTGACATCACACCATGGATTGATTTCACTATTTATGTATGCAGTAACCTTTAGTCGATTTTCACTTCTCATGTTTTCAAAATATTACAAGTTAAGAAAAAAAAGTGACATTATCCTCTAAATTGTCTGTTGTGAGGTAATGGATCCCAAGTTGAGTTGACCCCCATCCCATGATTCCTAAATTTAATCAAATGCATGTAAGTAATATATACGTTTTTCATTTCTCCACATGGCAGTCATGACGATATCTTATTTCTATATTAGTTAGAATGACAACCAACATACATGGACAAGAACTTGCAATAGAAAAAGAGAAAAGGAATAGTTGACCATGTTTCCGTTGTGCTGTACTTGAAATGAAGGGATATTGATGGCATTGTTGATATTTTGCAACAGGGAGTGTGGATGGATGGTGTTCCTCCCCAGAGAATGACACCTGGTCATGCCGGTGGACCAAACATTATGCCAGGGCATGCAATGCCTAACATGTACCATCATGCTGCTGTGGTACCACCTTTTCCTAGCAATGCACCAGTAAGGCCTGCTTCAAGGATGTTTGGTTCAGTGGATGCTGGAAATCTGTCACCTGCTGAGGTCTACCGCCGACAGCACGAAGTTACCGCAACGGTTGGTATTTTACTTGGGTTTGTTTGTTCAATAATTTAAAAAATGGCCCAAAATATGAACCACTTCCCCTCTGGGTGGTGGATCAGCAGTTCAATCACCCGGCCAAATGGGTCAACTCGTGATATCATAAATTATATAATAAATTAAAAAACATAACAAATAGATAGATGCAGAGAACCGCAAAAAGTTAAAAAAATGGGCATGTCTCTAATATTAGCATTCATCCTATTAAACAAAATCTAGTGTAACAAATAATAATTAAAATATGTGGGGATATAAATTAAAATATCAAAAGGTTGCTTATACAGGCATTTTTTTTCTGAGTACAAGTGCTTGGTGAGGTACTGGTATCTTTGCATGATGAACCACCATGACATTCTGTTACAGTGAACCAAAAGGCAGAATGCATAATTTTTAATGAAGAATTGATGCAGAGCCCACCCAAACAGCCGCTAATTGGGTGACTGGGATGGGTGTAAGCATCTTTTATCAGGCCACAAGGCCCTCATCTTGTTGCTATGAGATCTAGCTTTGGTTTGCCCAACAAAACAGGCTGGAATGATTATAGGAGACTTAAATAACCAACAGACTAAATTATCCAAAAAAATCAACAAATTATTAAAACAGAACTAATTAGTTAGTGAAAAGGGGGTTTCAAATGGTGCTGGAGAATTTAGTGAGGAGCTGGGTAGCCTTTGGAGGAAGTCATTGAAGCCAAATTTGGTGCAAGGGAATTGGATTGGGAGGCGGGTAGCAACTTGCAATCTTATGGTACATTGGTTTGAAAATATATTGAAAAAGTATATCCTCAATTTTCTTAAGGTGTGCGTTGTAAGGCGGGGAATGGTAATAGGGTTAAGTTCTGGATGGATAGTTGGTGTGAACAACAAGCTCTGTTGGAAGTGTATCCATATTTATTTTTGGCTACTTAGAACAGGGAGACTTTGGTAAAAGATTGTTACCTATTGGTTAATGGTATTGTTACACGGGCTCCAACTCTTAGAAGGAATTTGAATGATTGGGAGGTGGAGTAGATGATGGATGTGCTTCAGTCTATTCGGCAATTCATTCCCTAGGTGGGGCAACCTGATTGCAGAAAGTGGAGGTGGGGGAATAGTGGGTCGTTTCTACACCAAGTTGGACCAATGCACTGTGGGTGACTTCCCTGCTTGCAGAATCTCAAAGTCTGCTGCCCCTTCAAAAATATATTTTTTGTTTGGACTGCAGCTTTGGGGAAGTGCCTGACTCAAGACAAGCTGGTTAGCAGGGGATTTGTTTTCTATCCTTGGAGTTGGAGTCTGCTAACCGCACAGTCCTTGCTGTACCAAGATGTGGAGCACTTTTTTTTTTTTTAAATGCTCTTGGGTGGGTGGATGGGGGTGCTTTCTTCATTCCATATTAGCATTTGTGATGAGCTGGAAGATTAAAGGGCTGAATAAAAAAGGGAATATTGTGTGGCGCTTGATTCCTATGGTTGTGTTATGGTGTGCGTGGCAGAAGAGGGATGCTTGGATTTTTGAAAACACAACATCAAATGTCCAAGTGGTGATGGGAAGGATTAAAGCAAAGCCATGTTCTTTGGTGCTTAGTACACAAGGAATTCCGGGGTTTAGAGCATAACAGATTTTTTTGACAGGGTTGGATAATTGCATTGTTTTCATGTTAACTTCTTGCTAATCGAATCTTTGTATAGCCCCTTTTGGGTGTAAATGTGCTATACTTCACCTTTTTTCAGAAAATAAAGGATGTAATCTCTAACATTCTAAAAGAAATGCAGAAAGCCTAGAGATAGATGAAGTGTAAAGAAAGAAGAAGAATCAGAGTGAGAGAATAAATAAAAAACAAAGAGGGCAGTGGGAGAATAAAGAAAAAAGTATAGGGGGATAAGCTTGCAATGGAATAAAGGTAGGCCAAAATAGGAAAAGATTAAGAAAGTTTTAAGGCTTTTTTTTATGAATGATAAGAGCAGTGGGAGAATAAAGAAAAAAGTATAGGGGGATAAGCTTGCAATGGAATAAAGGTAGGCCAAAATAGGAAAAGATTAAGAAAGTTTTAAGGCATTTTTTTATGAATGATAATAGATTTATTAATTCAGAAGCTAATTTAGAGTGAATCCATACAACATCCCAGGGAGAGGCGCGAGCTGCAGCCCCTCCTTGAATCTTACAAGTAAGCTAAGAAAGAAAAACAGGAATCACATCTGAGCCCAAAACAATTCTTCCCTATTTATCCCTTGCTTGGCTAACACATCTGACAAAGTATTTGCTGATCTCTCCACCCACTGTACAGTGACCAACATATTCCTTGTCAACCAATTGAATTTCTTCATTTCATTCTTGTAGCACCACATAGCCTCTTTAGGATTTTTCAACCAACCCACCACCACTTTGGAACCCCCTTCGATTATTAGGTGTTGTATCCCAGCTGGTTTGCAAATTGCACCCCTTGTACATTAGCTAATAGCTCTGCCCTGATAGAGTCCCCAATTCCTAAGGGACCCGAGTAGAGCAACAAAATCTCTCCCTTCTCATTTCTCAAAGCACCCCCCATTCCGGATAATCCTAGATTACCCATGCTACTTCCATCAAAGTTCAACTTCAATGAGCCTTCAGATGGAGGAGACCAGCTTGTAATTGATTTGTCCTTTAGGGGTGAACACCTCGCTATTGCTAACCAGTTTCTTCAAAGGTCATTAAAGGAGAATTGATGAAAGATTTCCAAAGGGGGGAACTGGTCTTTCAATTCTTGATTGCTCCTTTCCTTTTCTTGAAAAATTCTAGCATTCCTTTCTTCCTAAAGAGTCCAAATCAAGGTAGTGTGAGCACATCTCCACATAATTCTCCCTATTTTTGTAGGTAAAAAAAAGTAGAATGGTTGAAGAGCATGCGAACTTCTGCTGGTAGACTCCAATTACTCCCAAACAACGAAAGTAGCCAAGCCTAAAGGTCTGCAAAAAAGGGACAAGATATTAATAGGAGGTAACAATCCTCACCGTGAGCTCTACAGAGGATACACCAATTAGGAGAAATATAGAGGAAAGGTCTTCTCTTTTGCATGTTATCTAGAGTGTTTACTTTCCTATGGAATACTTCTCAACAAAACGCCATAATCTTAGGGGGAACTGGCCTGCATTAAATTTCTTTTGACGGAAAGAGTTGTTGAGTAGAGAGTTGAGAGATGGACTTGAAAAAAGAAGCACAAGTGAAGGTTCCATTGGGTCTAGGAGTCCACACTCTCTTATCTGGCTTGGAGGGATCTAAACAAACCTGATTAAGACAACAAAGCAAGACAGAATTGGATTCAATTTCATCATCCCCCTCTACGAAACCCAAAATCCCAAGTAGGATCTAAGGGTGTTCTCAAAGGTGAGACAAATTTTGAGACCACCTCTTTTTTATACAAAGAAACAGAAAATAACAAAGGGAACATGTCCTTTAAAGGTGTGTCTCCTACCTAAATATCCTCCCAAAAACGAACAGCGTTGCTAGAACAAACTTCTTACCTGATAAAATTGAGGAATTGAGAAAGGGTGTTGTGAATGGCTTTCCAAGGTGCTGCTAGGTTAGCCTACCTTGATACACCAGCATCCCATCCATTCTCTGACCTCCCATGAATGCTTCCCACCACCTCATGCCACAGCCTCTCTCTTTCCAATGTCCATCGCCACAACCATTTCCCTAACAGAGCTTGATTTTTTCTAGTCACCCTCCCATGTCCCAAACCCCCCTCTTCTTCAAGTATGAAGATAGCATCAATAAAATCTGTTTTTTTTTTTTTGCTGAATAACATCAATAAATATCTGTTGTAACGATAAATAGGAACGTGATGGAGTTAGTGCCATTAGGTTTATCTAAGAGTCTCTACCAAACCGTAAAACTGTAAGAAGAATTCAAATTCCCATCATTAATATTCATTCACCGGTCTTCAGTCTCAAACGAGTCTTTAGAATGATATATGTAGATTAGCATCAAATCTTTTTGAGACTTGCAAGGTAATCATCTTCTTAGCATATGCAACTTAACAAGGGAACACTTGTTTAACACATTGTGTACAGACAGCCAACTCTTTAAACTCTCTACTACTACATTGATCATCCCTGACTCTGAGATTGACATCTGTTAAAAAATTCTGCAATTCCTTTCAAGCCATATGGCCCGCAAAATTGCAGCTGGAACTGCTGACCAATAGACCTTCCCTTTCCTAGACATGCCTGAGATTTACCATTCTTCTCACAGGTTTTTTATTGATCTGGGTCAGCACAGCTGCAGGTTCAAAGCTCTGAGAAAATGGGGCCGAACTGCAGCACTAAACCTACAATGCAGAGATAGGTGATTTGAAGTTACCTCCCTTCTGTTTTAGAGCACAGAAAGTAAATTTGGAACATTAAAGCCTCTCTTCAGCAACAAAATCTTTGTAAGACATTTTTCGCAAGCTACCACCAGGAAGAAAAACTTGAGTTTCAAAGGAGCAGCAGCCCTCCAATTATCTTTGCTTGGGAAATAATCCCTTGCCTCCCCAACAAGATCTTTGTCGAAAGACTTCACGTAAACTCTCTAGATTGTGTTCACTTCCAACTTCTGGTATCTTGAGCTTGTAGGTTTACCTTTAGGTGCTGTTTTTGAAGGGTTGCAAAGTGTTAGGCTTCCATATCCAATTCCAAATCATTAAAACTTCTCCTGGAGGAAGGGGTCCAGATGGTCCTGTTATTCTCCACTGCATATGATTCAGAAACTCTAACTAATCTATTTTTGGCCACATAAAATAGGGCCAGGATCATCTCCTTTAAAGCTCTGTCCCCTCGTCAAGGGTCAAATTTTTGATTGAGAGAATCTCCATGGGACCACACTTGCGCTGGCAACTGTGGGAATGGGTCCAGGGTATGGGATATCTTGGATAATGGTAGGGGAAAGAAAGGTGCTGTGAATGAGAATTGGTTCTGACTGAGCGACCAGGGGTTCTGAGTTTGAGATGGAGAGTTGAGGCTAGATGGAGATAATAGCTAGCTGGCTTTCTAAACATAAATATGCCATTAGAAATGATGCTTTCTTCTCAATTTATCATCTCACATAAGTTCATTTCTGATCCCATCCTTTCTGTTTTTCCTAGATGAAAAGCAAGAGCAGGAAGACACACAATATGGAAGACACTAACTATTCATGTGCCTTACCCTGACAACTGTGCAAAGATACAATCATGTTTCTTCTATTACAACATGGCCCATTTATGGACCCAGCAGTAGGGGACAAGTCCACCCTTTATGACTCATGTTTGCTCAAAATAAGACATTGTAGACCCCACTTAAGAAATAGTTTAAACTATTGATCTTTCAAACCTATTACATTTAAAAATAGAAACTAAAAAAACAACTAAATACATCAAAAGTAGAAGAAAACATTAGCAAAATTTCCTCTAGAATTTGTTATTGATAAAAATCCCCTAGAATTCTTTTTTTTTTTTAAATTTATAAAAAGTAGAAACTGGGAAATTCTTGATTTTGTTTCACTTCAACGAGAATGCCTTGGAACCAGTCTAGGTGCACACAGCTCTATTTGGCCTCCCATAGGGTGCAGATGTGCAGTTACACTTGTGAGGCTTACATGAGAATTTGTTAGGCTTCTCATATTTTCTCTTAGAGGATAACAGTTTTGCCCCCTTTTTGTGAAATTGCTATCTCTCATTCTCTCTGAAAATATGATTATACAATTGGGTCTCCACCCCTAGATCTTTCCCCCCTTTTCATTACTCTTCCTAAATATTTTACTAGCATAAAATTGTATTTGTACCCTTCTTTAGTAGTTGTTTACAGACAATTGCTCTATTAAATTATTGTTTTATAGTGTCATGTTTGAAATATTAAAATTAATAGATTTAAAATGTTAATATCTTTTCGATATGATGACTAGCCATTGTTTGAATTGAAATTCAGTAGCATTTATTTAAGAGCGGTGCTATTATTTTAACTTGTATGCATTCTGTATATAAATCTTGGTACCTGACCTTGAATTTAGTATTTTTTGTCAAATTCCATTCAATAGACATCTAGGCACTCCACCATTGCATAAAATCTACACATTTGAAACTGTGATCATCTGATCATCATGATCAGGTTCACCTTGATTGTTGTCTTTTTTATTGTGCTTGAAATTGTTATGATACTTCTCTTTATCCCATTTAGCGATTTTTGCAATCCAATTCAACTGCACTTATTGGTTAATGTGGTAGTTATTTTGTTGATAAGGGCTGTTACTCAATGTTGTCCTGGCCTATATAATGCACATGGTTAATAAATGTGAGTTTTCAGTTTGCTGCAATTTATTAACACTATCATGATTGGTATTTTCATATATTTCTTTTTGAAGTTACTTTTCCTGAAATGCACTGTCTATGTATGTCTAATCATTTTACTCGTGTCAAGAATATTCATCTCCCTAATTTATTTATTTTTGGGGATGCTATTATGATTGGTGACAGAATATCTGGTATGGCACTAGTCTTTCTCATTTAGTTCTTATGATTGCTAGTACTGCCTGGAATTTGTTATGACCTCTCAGTGCCGTTGTGGAATCTTTCCTTTTATGCTTTTTTGTGGATTTTTTTTTCTTCTCTTTGTTTTTAGTGTGAGGTATGATTTTGATTTGTGAAACAAAATACTCAGGGTGACAATGTTCCTGCTCCCTTCATGACATTTGAAGCTACTGGTTTCCCTCCAGAAATACTCAGAGAGGTAGGTTTCACTACTCTGAATTATCCTAATTCTTGATGTTGTTGATTGGCCAAATATCCAATAGGGATTGTAGTTTTTTCCTTTTTGGGTGCTAGTCTTTCTTTACTGTATAAATTTATAGATGTTTAAACTCATCTATTTTCACTTGTCGCAGGTGCGATATCTGCTCCAGAAGAGGAGCATATGTCGTACGCTGTGCTGCTATACGCACCCTGATGCACAGCAACTTCTCTGTCCCTTGGGGGCTGCAAAATGAATACTTGGAGCCTTACCTGGGCAAGTTTTAGGAGGGTGGTGGGCCCTGCTTCCAATTCAGACATGACGAGGCTGGGGCTTTCCTGCTTTCTTCACTCTACCACTTGGTCTGAGATGGCCCCTTTTGCTGCCTCAAGTTGCTTCAGTAAGCAACTATATACACATGGGGTTGTTTTTTAGTTATTTTTATACTTCTATCTTTATATAATGCATGGTCTAAATTAGTTTGTTATAATGATTTGTAAAACGTGGATGGGCAACTATCTTTTTTGTTTGTTCAGTATGTGGGCAATTGTCTTTACTAGAAGTGTTTGGTTTATGATTTCCTTATTGTTTGCAATTTTCTGTTTCAGATACATCTTGCTGGTTTTTCTTCTCCCACACCAATACAGGCACAGACATGGCCTATTGCACTCCAGAGTAGGGATATAGTGGCCATTGCCAAAACAGGTTCTGGGAAGACCTTGGGTTATCTGATTCCTGCCTTCATCCATCTTAGACAATGTCGAAATAATCCTCAGAATGGTCCAACAGTTGTGGTTTTGGCTCCAACACGTGAGCTTGCAACACAAATACAAGATGAGGCTATCAAGTTTGGTCGGTCTTCACACATCTCTTGCACTGTATGTCCCATATGGTGTCTTAAATAATAGTCTTCTACTTCTTTCCTTTTACCTTTTTGCCATTTAAAATGTTGATCTAGTAATGGCTCGATTCATGTTTCAGTGCTTGTATGGTGGAGCTCCAAAGGGCCCCCAGCTTAGAGATTTAGATCGAGGGGCAGACATTGTTGTGGCAACTCCTGGTCGGCTCAATGACATTCTTGAGATGAGGAAGATCGACTTCCGTCAAGTTTCCTTACTTGTGCTTGATGAGGCAGATCGAATGCTTGATATGGGTTTTGAACCTCAAATACGTAAGATTGTGAATGAGATTCCCCCACGCAGGCAGACTCTCATGTACACTGCAACCTGGCCCAAGGAGGTTAGAAAAATAGCAGGAGATCTACTGGTTAACCCTGTCCAGGTGAACATAGGGACTGTCAATGAGCTTGTTGCGAACAAAGCCATCACACAGGTAAACTGTACATATTTAGAAAATGGCAAATGAAAAGTATTTACTGATACTCTTGTCACGAGGAATTACGTTGATGATGCAGCATAGATAAGGGGTCCTAGAAATTTCAGATCTCATGGTCGGCTTTGTGGGGTGAAGGAGGGGCTTTTGGTGATCAAGGATGGAGAATAGGAATAGAGAAGAAAGTAGATAATTTGCTGTGATGTTGTCCCACCAAAGAATGTACGAAAGATTAAAAAGAACTCTTGCTGTTATAGTAGATGGCAAAGCAATACATTACTTAGGCTGCATTCAGCATTCCTTAAAATAAGGACATTTTAATTGCAAAAGGAGCTAAGTCCTTGAAATAAGGAATGCCAAATGCAGCCTTAGAAGAACAAAAAGGTATGGGGGAAGGAGAACTTACAACAACCAGAACAGATCGATCAAACCAAACTTTTTTTCTTCAAATCAATTGTCCTTTTGATGACAATGAGGCTATTTATAGACTCACCATATAATTGGGATGACCCATTTACAGACGTAAATTAGATTAGGGAATTGACCCAAAACAATTTATAATTGCTTTGAAATTAAGGCAAACCCATAGATGGACCATAGAGACACTTAAAATATGAACGATGCTCCTAAAACAACTGTAATGACACTTTACTAATTTCATTTACAGACTCAAATTTCATTTTTTCCTTTATTACTCATTTTTCTTATCTTCATTTTTTTCTTAAAACTTTCTTATTTAATCTTATAATCTATTGTCTGCTCCTCTGTGTCTTGTCTATTGCATTTCAACTTATGCCTATCTCTATTATCTTATTTAAAATTTCTATATATTACTAGAACTATTTCCAGTTAAGCTCAAATCCAGAATGGTATTTTTGGTGTATCTGAAGAACAAATTAGTATCCCAGTTTGTATTATCTTATAGTTTTTCACTGGAACATGTCTTAGGCCATAAATTGATCTTGTTCATTGTATTCATTTGTTTCTGTTGTCAATTTTCCTTCCCCTTGTATTTTAGAAAGTAATCAACTAGAGATATGGTGGTCAGGTCACATTGATTTTTGTGCATTATTGTTGAGATATTAGATTCCTTTGTCCCTATTTGGGAATTAGAGATATTGGATTCCTTTGTCCCCATCCCTCCTAAAAAGGGAGAACCACCCTCTCTCTAAATCATGTGTTCATTTTATTCTGCAGTACGTTGAGGTAGTCCCACAGATGGAGAAGCAGAGGCGCTTGGAACAAATTCTCAGAGCTCAAGAACGTGGGTCTAAGATTATCATCTTCTGCTCGACAAAGAGGTTATGTGATCAACTTGCACGCAGTATTGGGCGCAACTTTGGTGCTATTGCAATCCATGGAGACAAGTCTCAGGGTGAGAGGGACTGGGTTCTGAATCAGTTCCGCAGTGGAAAGTCCCCTATTTTAGTTGCCACTGATGTTGCTGCTCGGGGACTTGACATTAAAGACATTAGGTTAGTTGTCCTTTAATTGTTACTATCTGCTGAAAAGGATGGAAAGCAGGAATAGCAATCCTTGTTTGCTTTCACATATACCTCATATAGTTATTTTTCCGACTTGAAAAGAGGTTTATATTTGTAACATTGTTAGGATATTTTGTACCCTTTACTGATAAAAAAATATTATTAGGATATTTGTCATCTGACTTTTTTCGGTGCTCTTTTCTAGGGTGGTTATCAATTATGACTTTCCAACTGGGGTCGAGGATTATGTCCACCGAATTGGAAGAACTGGAAGGGCAGGTGCAACGGGGGTGTCGTATACCTTCTTCTCTGATCAGGACTGGAAGTATGCAACTGATCTGGTTAAAGTTTTGGAGGGGTCAAATCAACGAGTTCCACCAGAATTGCGGGAGATGGCTTTGCGTGGTGGGCCCAGTTTTGGCAAGGGCCGGGGTGGGATGAACCGTTGGGAATCTAGCAGTGCACGGTGGGATTCTGGGGGCCGTGGTGGCATGAGGGATGGTGGCTTTGGTGGCCGGGGTGGCATGAGGGATGGTGGTTTTGGGGGCCGTGGTGGGAGAAATGAAACTTTTGGTGGACGTGGAAACCGGGGACGAGGATTTGGGCCTGGTGGAGGTGCGAGTGGCAGGGGAAGATATGATCGGGCTCCGTATGATAGGCGCAATAACATGGATGGTAGGGGGAGGTATGATAACCGAAGAGGAATTGCAGATAGGAGTAGAGGTAGAAGTTACAGTAGAAGTTATAGTCCCAGTCCAGAAAGGGTGCGGACATGGGATTATAGCAGAAGCAGAAGCAGAAGTAGAAGCCGAAGCCGAAGCCGAAGCAAGAGTCATAGTTGGAGTCGGAGTCGGTCCCGCAGCCGCAGTTTCAGCCGTAGTCGTAGCCGCAGCTTCAGCCGTAGTCGGAGCCAGAGCCGGAGCCAGAGCAAGAGCCACAGTTATGATAGATATCAGAGGGAAAACGAAAGGGATCACGACCAGATTACAGCAGCACCTGATTACGGGGCTCCTCCAGAATCCCCTATGTCACCAGGAACGCAAGGTGGCTCATTCCCTGGGATTGAACCTGTTGCACCGGAAATGTTGGCTGACGGTTCTGGACCTATATACCCTGTCAATGCTGTCATTGGAGCTGTGCCAAGCTTTCAGCCGGTGAATGAACCCTAGTTGCTTTGCAGAATAGGTATTTTTGTGGGTCTTTTTTTCGTTTTGTCAAAGGTGTCCCGTCTGGTTATGTTATTGATAGCTGGTGGATCATGGTTCTAGCGGGGTTCCATATGTCCACAAACGAACTAGGACAACATTGTGGTGTGGGATGAAAGGAATGTGTTGTGCCAAATATTAAGGGGGCATCTTTTTAATTTCCCAATTCTTTGACTGACAGAAACTATTACTGTATTCATACGACGATGTGACCAATAGGGGGATCAGGGAAGGGAATGCTGCTTTGAGGTGGGTGGGATGGATGGCTGGGGCGAATACTTGTCATTTTATTATTGAGGTAGTGTTGGAAATGTACACTCATGATTCATCCACTCATCCATTAAAAAGGTATTGATTTGGGTTAAATTAAAAAGCTCCATTAATTAGGTTGTAACCTCCTCTGGATATGGGTTTTCTCCTCGCATGAATCTTAGAAAAAAATGACTGAAACCACTCTCTACCTAATACAACATTTCAAAATTTTCAATACCCTTATTTAATAATACATTATTCCCTTGAATTGGCATCAGTATCCCAATTTCATTGTTCTTAACCGTTCAAAAAAGTACAAATTTATGAGAAGGGATAAATAAAGTTTTTTTTTGGTAAATCTTGGCACTTAAATCTAAGAAGCTTAAAAATGCATGGGAGAATCCGAATATAACCCTTGAAGGAACACCTTAATCCATTGGGCTGCGTTTGGAAGGAGTGTAAATTTTGGTTCAGTGCATTATTGCACTCCGGTCTAGAATTGCATGTGTTTGGAAACAGTGTAAAAAAGCCTCTATTATCGATGGAAATTTGCAAACACCCGATGATTTACATTGATTTAGCGGTGGAAAACTACGTTTTTTTTTGAAGTAAAAAATCACGCCCTATTTCATCGAGAGAAATAGAAGAGGAATTTATGCTCTTCCACTGGCACGACACTCTGAGATCTGAGCAATGACTATTATTCTCAGATTTGAGATATGAGGAGTTCGAAACATCCGCCAACAGCCTTGATAATCCGAGCGTCAGCGTTTAAATCTGCGTTGAGATCTGAACAATGAACCTCGTCTCTGTTGAAGTTTGCATTGAGGTCTGCGTTTAAGCAGGTGAGAGAACAACGATCATTTTCATTTCTCCATCCGATTTACTGAACAGATATTGATCTAGTGTTATTTTGTTCTTTTATTTAGTTTTTCTCTTGTTCAAAGCTCCTGACCAACATCGTTTTTAGATCCCCTTCAACGTATCTCTAAAAGTGAAAGTAAGATTTCTCCTGTACCTGATTTTCATTTTCAAATACTGCTGCAAGATTTCTCCTGTACCTGATTTCTTTCAAACACTAATTGCATACCCTATTGACATGTTACCGGCTCATGTCTCCTAGACCCAATTTTCTTAATTTCTGGTCTTTCTTTTTCCCTTTGGTTTTCAGTAATCAAATTATTTCTGTACATTACTCATTGCAATGAAGATAATATCAGTTATAACCTCACCAGCAAGAGGCAAAAGAACAAAATCATTGATGAATACTACTGGGGCAACTCGAGTATTTGATGTATATTATAATAGTGAAATATTACTTATTTGGTAATTCTTTTTTTTGGTAGGTATTATTTATTTGTTTGGTAATTCTTTGTTATGGCATCCCTAATAGCTCTCAGCAAAATTAAATAGGATTGTTACATATAATCTGATATCATAAACCAATTTCTATCTATCCATATGGTGATTTTTAGATATTCAAAGACTAATAGTATCCTTAGTTCGGTTCAAAATCTTCCCTACAGAATATATATGCATAAGTTACAGTTAAATAAAGAAATGCATGCATTGATATGGGCCTTTTGAACTATAGACTCCTTAAAAATGAAAGGAAAAAAGCCATACCAGTTGTGCACTGCTGTCTTTGGGTTCAATTGCTTGCCAAAGTTGTTGAAGGTTTCCTCCCTGTTCATTTTACAAATGCACAAATGAGATGGTACATATAGATAGGTAGATAGATAGTACTGATTTAGAAAACCTTGAGCCCAAGTCCTTTACCAATTAACCATTTCATATCCATGGGATAGTACTATATGTTGTGCTCTGAAGACAAAGTATTTATATGCATAAGATTCATTCATCCCATGCTTGATTAACCTTCACATAAAATACTTGTTTAAAGCTTGTTTGATGAAAATTATTGATCAATAAACATCCAGGTAACCTGAAATAGAAGAAGAGAACTAGACCCTTCCAAAAGCCCAGCATAAAGTGATGAGACATCCTAAACACAACTGTTTAAATGGTGTATCACTATTATACCAACTTATATCAACTTCCCCTGAGTTGGGGTTAAGGCTGAGTTGGTCAATAGTTTGTCTGAGTTGAGTTGAGTTCTGTTAAGAGGTGTGAGACCAGGGATAGTTTGGTGTCTTTACTTGTCATTGTGATATGAGAACAGTTTAAGCTCTGCCCCACTTCATTAAGGAAAGAATAGACCTTTTATATGTACTCTAAAACATATAAACAAGGAAGTTGTCAATTGGTGGGAGATCATTTTATTTTCTCCCACTTGTTTCTTATCTATACAACATTTACATGGTACCAGAGCCAGGTTCATCTCTTATAGAAGCACTTAAGTGACCTCTGACCACTCTTAGAAATTCACTAGTGACCTGCAGTTGATGCTGGAAAGTTTTGTGGATTATCACAGCAACCCATGATCTCTTCTGGGTGTTCAGTGTGACCTGCAATCACTTTTACATAGGGTTTAAGGTCCATGATCCATACTAGAAGTGGCATTAAGATTGCAGAACCCATTCTATTTGAGTTTCTTTTAGGAGATCAGTGTCTCCACTCAATGCCATCCTTGAGTGGGTCAAGTCTATTTTCATTTTTCTACTCAGTTACAGTCACCACATGTGACTGTGGAATGATGCATGTGGTTCTTTAGATTCTGTAATTGATTTTACTAAAGAGGTGTGGACATGTGCAATGAGATATGATGCTATTCTTGAAGTCCAATAACTCCGAACCATCGGGCTAATGACATAGAATCTTGCTGATATGACTCTGCAATACAGTGATGACAGTGGTAGTCACATTCTAGAGGGTGCTTAGTTTTTAGAATTAATCTATACATTGAAAGCAAATAGAGTCAGTGTGGGACTTTACTAGCTTTGGCCAGAGTGCCAGACTGATGTGAGGACTCAGTCAGTAGTGGATTAATTTAATGATGTATTTCAGGAACCAATTGAAATACCATCCCCATGTCCCCTCTCTGAACCATGCTATCACACTGATTGAAGGAGCAAAACCAATCTAAGTCCATATAGATACCCACCAAGTTATATAAACCACTGCATATTAATAAAGCTTGTTGTCTTTTGCCTAAAATTTCTTTTACTTCTCTGCTTTCCCCTATAGTGGTCCTTGGCACTATAACTTGGGAAAGGGTAGCCTCACTTTCTCAGTAATAGGTTGAGTCTCATAACAAATTTCATGAATTAGAACATCTCCATGGTCTTATATTTGGTGATCCAAGTATGGGGGTTTGGGTCCAATAGCTTTATAATTAGTAGAAAAGGCATGAACTTGAAATCTCCTCCATAAATCTTCTCATACATGGTGACGATATTGTCATCCTGGAATGCCAAGAAAATGAGTGTGGCTACCACAAGATATATTGAAAAGGGATTTTGTGGGGTTGAATCATGAATTTCTTACTCCCATCTTCTTGGTTAGGAATTTAGAGGTGATAGAAGGTTGCACAAAGGCATTCCAACTCTATTTGTTTTGTTTTCATTGCCATGGTAGTTGGTTCTGTATTTTCTCTATTTTCATGCCCAATGCTATTGTATAGAAAAGCTTTATAATTTTCAATGATCATCTTCATTCCTAAAATTGGGATCTGCATCATTTTTTTTGGCATGGATTAGGTATTATTATTGAAAAATTCCTTGGCCTCCATTTGGTTTCATCTGTTACGAGAAGATTGTCTAGGAATTAAAGCATAGAAAGAGAAACGGTAAACAAAAATTAGCTCGATGGATGCTTGGGATCCTGTTGGAGACCCATTCAAAAAGTTTGGTGATTGGATTAGATATGGCTTGATTGCTCTATTAATTATGGAAGTTAGTAGATGCATTTGGACAGTCAATGCCTTTATAGCATAATAAGGTTTCCTTTTAAAATACTAAAACATTTGGACAGTCAATTCAGCAGTTACCAGACGACTACTTCGACAAATTCTAACACAATGTCACTTTTTTCACAATATGGCAGTGTTAGGACTCCTCGTGTCTGAGTTGGACAAAGAAATACCCTGGCATCCTTGTAACATAGCCCAGAACCAGGAAAACACAGGCAGGTTTGCAGGGTTGTTAACTGTACCAAATCAATAATGTCCTAAACAAAGACTATACCAATGACCTTGTAAATCTTCCCTCATCTTGAGGGAGGGAAACAATGTCTGAAGTAACTACTTTCTATACAAAATATTTACTGAATCAAGTGCTTTACATTTTGGATTGTTAAGTATTTCATAGATTTTCAATGGTGCAGTTGATATCTGTATGCTTAAACTACTGCCTTTTCTTTTCCTCATTTTTTTTAGTTTGTACCTTGAAAACATCCTCTGGCAGTACCTTTATGCAAAGCCAATCAGCATGGAGTTCAAATCACAGGATGGCCGCATTTAGTAAACACTACTCCAATGTGAAATCTTCAAGCCATATCAGCACCTCATTTCTCTACGAAGCAAAGCATCCACAAAAAAGTCAATAACAATTTCAAGAGATAAGATGAAATGAAAGGACATAAAGCAAACCATTGCAAACATCCAACCTCGAATGATGTAGGAAACTGTAAAGAGAACTGGATCATGGAAATATATTGTGAGGAAGACAGATAAAAACATAATCACAAGTCCAATTTTCAATCTCTTTATTTCTTTCTTTTGTTTTGCATGGGGTGGTGTAACATTGTAATTCTATCAATGAATTCATAGAGATCATTTGCAACACTTCTAGAATAGAATACTCATTATTGGAACAGTGGAAGAAAATACCAAAATATCATACCATTTTGAAACTCCATGTCCACCCTAGATCACTGTATCTAGCAAGCAAACAACCCTCTTTTGGTTTGAAACCGTCACTAAGAAGTGCAGAGCGCAATGCTTCCTCCTTCTGAAGAACAATGTCTTCAGTTGGTTTTCCACTGAATTTCAATACTGCAACAATGCCCCCTTCCACTTTTCTCAAGATAAGTGCTTCTTTGTTTGGATCTGGCAAACTGATTGAGAAGCATACTTATTAAATTATTTCACACATCAAACTAAATAGGCATGAGAAAACTATTTCTCAAGAGAGAATTTACTCCTTTAACTACTTCGGCAATTTTCTATAACATAACAACTTAAATGTTTGAACCCAAATTTTTTTAGTGCTTTATTTTTGGTATTTGAATAGTTGGGTTAGTGAGTCAGAGGTTAGTAAAGACACAGGGTGGGCAAGGGATTGGGTGCACTTGAGACCTAGTGGCCATACCACAAAGAGCCTGCAGACATGTTTGTTTGATCTTGTGCCTCCACTATGGGAGGAATGGCTTGCCACCAACTCAATTGAGGGCTGGCTCCTTGGTGTGTTAGCTGGTTTGTTCCAGCATTGGTGTGGCCTGCAACTAACACTTTGGGGAAAAAAGGGGTCAAGGGGGAAGTTATTAATGGTGCATGGCACCGAATACCAAAAAATAAAAAAAACTATGGAACATTTGGTTGTTGTGTTTTACTGATTCCAGTTTTTATGTTTCTTTAATGATCCATTTACTGACTAGTATTTATTTTTATGATATATTTATAATCTTTTTAAATTTTAGTTATGAACCAAAGCAAATAATAAAAGCATCACCTGCTCAGATCTTTCTCTAATGGCAGAACTATTTGAATAGATACTTTAGACAAATCAACATAAATTATTCCAAATACATTTATTCCAAATAAATGTATTTGGGATCTTCTCCATAGAGGAATTCATTCCAAATACATACCTAAAGAAATACCATTAACTCTCATAAATTATTCCAAAGAGGATACCTTCTCTGTAAAACTTTAAAACAACAAAGTAGAAACCAGGCTCGTCTTCAAATTTAGCTAATTCAAATGAATGGTTGTGATGTAACCGTTTTTGGTCACATACCAATTTTTTCGTGATGTATCAATTTTTTTTTTGGCTAAGTACCTCGTCTTTTGACCTACTCTTAGGTGGCCTGTGAATCAGAGGATGATGGAGCTCTCTGGTGGTGAACTGCTTGGTGGTGAGCTACTTGGTGGCGAACTCCCTAGTGGTGAGCTACTTGGCGAGCTCCCTGGTAGTGAGCCACCTTGATGAGCTGCTGAGTGCGTTGCCTTGGAGGCGAGCTCCTTGGTGGAGTGCAACCCGACTACCCTCTGCATGAGATGATCTGCTCCTCTTTGTAGACGGCGGGAGCCGAGGAACCTGCAAGAACTGAATCAGAGGACTCGGGGGTGTTTACCTGGCGGGGCCACTTCGATGGCTAAGTTAGCACTCTGATAGTAGAGAGCTTGAAGATGATATTAGAGAAATGAGAGAGCTAGAGAGTAGGGGTTACCTCTATTTTTCATCCTCTCTTGCCCCTTAGAAATCTGGGCCTTTATATATTGATGCTCTGTCAAATCGGGTGTAACCGCTTCTGATTCTCTGCTACAGCTGTTATTCGCCAGGCTGATTCGATTGGTGTAGGTAACCATCGCAAAGTACGGTTCCGTCAGTTGAGAGACGTTATGCAGAGTTGGCGTGCACGATGCCGCCTGACGTGAGACGTGGGCGCAATCCTCTGGACTGATAGGTACGGTTGTCAGGTAGGAAATCTTTCTGCGATACGCCGAGTTGCTCTGCAACGAGCTACCTTGCACCGAGCTACTTTTCACCAAGCCGCCGGTAATGTGCCTAGGTGCTTCTACCCGAGGCAGGTCTTCGTGGCCTACTAGGAGGCGAGCTGTTCATAAGACACTAGGCTGCCTGTGGAGTGGCCAGCTGCCTGTAAGTGGCAAGCTGCCTGTAAGTGGCGAGTTGTCTGTAAGTGGCGAACTGCCTATAGGTGATGAGCTGCCTATAAGTGGCGAGCTGTCTATAAGTGGCAAGCTGCCTGTAAGTGGCGAGCTGCCTATAGGTGACGAGGTGCCTATAAGTGGCGAGCTATCTGTAAGTGGCAAGCTGCCTGTAAGTGGCGAGCTGCCTGTAGCTAGCTCGAGCTGTCTAGTTGGCAAGATGCTGCACTTAGTTGGCATGAGGTGTCAGGTGTCATAATTTCACTGGAGGGCCAAATCCGCCTTTATCAGATTGGCTGCAACTTTCTTCAAAGTAAGTCTATCAGGCAAGTCAGAAATCACCACATTAGAATACTGTTGCCTTTGCTTCTCTACAACTTCCCTTCCTTGAGAGTAGCTGATTACCAGGCTTGCACCTATGCAAACCATAGTCAGAAGTTAGGACACGGAAAGGATGCTCTATCACTGATGTGGGTTCAACAGAGAGACTCCAAGCGAACCATCATCAGCCTTGCACAGCGTACATCCAGAGGCTTCAGCCGGTTTTTAGCTAATCAGCATGATTGCTTCATTTATTTATGGTATGGTGGTAACTCATGTGTCAGATTCAAGCTGCCATTGAAATATAGTTATCCAAACCTGTGACCAAGCTATGTATTTAAACATGATTCATCAAAGATGGAGAGAACCCAATACAGACCAATGTAGAGTTTTCCTGTAAACATAATACATACTTTTTATGTAGATGTGGACCATGTGGTCAAATTATGTTTTATCGGATAAACTTTGTTCTTCAGAAGCTAGCAGGGGAAGCTGGGATCGTAATTCCAGTTGAGATCAAAATGAAGCTTTTGATAAGAGTCCATCTATGGATGGAGGGAGTCATTCAGAAACTGTTTTAAATCTTGCCTTTTGTGTGTCTCTGCTTTCTTGTTTTCCCGTTTGTTTACTAATTGTACAGCAATAGGACTGGACTACACGGATAAGTATTCAGAGAAACTGCAACTAAGAAGATGCATGTTCATAATATTAAATTTAATTTTACTGTTTTGGAGATCGTCTGAGAGCCATTATGAGATTTTGGAGATCATTTCAACTTGTTTCCTTGTATTTTGAATGCATAAATTCATCACGAGAACAATAAAATGCACCCATTGAGTTGGGTTCTTGAAATTCTGGGATAGTGGCTATTTGGCTTCTTATAATGAAACATTAATTTGCATCCTTATAAAATATCCAAACAGTCACAAATTAACACCCTTGTTTTGCATAAGTGGTTGCCAAACAAGAAGAGTGTAAATCGAAGGTAAAATCTGGTCCACAATTGCATGCACCTGAACCGGAGGTGTAATATTTTGCAGTGCGTAAATTTGCATTTACACTCCTTCCAAACACAGCTTTAGGGTTCCCAAGTAGTTATTCTACAAATTTAGTTTGATAAAATGAATAATTTTAATGGATGATACTTGGTACACATCTATTATATACTACAATAAAACAGATTAACTGGCAATGTTTTTAGACGATTTAGTTGATTGATTGATCTTGTCACATTATATCAAATAATCAATTCTACTCAAAAAATATAGGCATTGGATTAGGTATTGACATTTATAATAGAAACGTCAAATTTGAGTTTTTTCAGAAAACAGCAATGGTACCCTATATTTAGTATATTGTATTTGATAACTCAAAGCATTTGTGGTAGAAAAAAAAAAAATTCTCATAAACTTTGTATTGACCAACCTAAAATGTTACAAATAAAAGTGGCTTCCATTCCACATCTTGATACAGTTCGGTAATTGATTGTTTTGAAGAGTTAAATAACAAATTGTTTTAAGGATTTTCTAACCAAAAAAAAGGAAGGTTGTTTTAGGGATTCCTTCGATGAAATAAGGAATTTGACAAGGTTCAAAATATCGATACGCCCGATACGCTGGTAAGGGCGTATTGGGTGAATCAATACTGTTTTATTTATTTATTTTTATTTTTTTTGAAACCGCTTCAGGAGAGCCGGTTTAAGGCTCCTCCACCCCTGAAGCGGTTAGACCCCCGATACACCCAATATAGGGGCGTATCGGATTTGAACCTTGGAATTTGGACCTACTCTCCTCAGACGCGGTTGCGTAGTGGGAATGTAATTTAATTGTATATAGCTTTGAGTATATATATACACCAAAAGGTAATTTAATTAAAGGGGCAAAAGGTACAGCTTGCCTCGGCTACCCATTACAAATATAGGCAATACAAGACAAGCAAACCCTGAAACCAGACATGAAACTATTACAACTGAGTCCAAAAACATTGTGCCCTGGTTACCCCTTGCTTTACTACCTGCAAAGCGGCCTTGGCACCCATTGAAAGACCACTTGCAAATTTGTTGATAGTCTTCTAACCTTTTTTAGCTCATTTTGAAAGTACCAAAGAGTTTTTTCAGTCTGTTGCAGCCGGCTGATGATTACTTTTGAATCTCCTTCAACTATCTGTTGGGATGCACATGTGAGTAGGTTATGGAATGAGGAACGAATGAGAATCCCACATTAGAAAGACATAAGAAGTGCAAGGAACTTATATATAAGAGTGACCCATAACCCAATAGCTTAGGCTTTTGAGTTGTAAGTGGTGTCCATCTCTTGTTTAAAGTCTTACATATGTGTACGTATACGAAGCCCCGGTTTCACGACTCCTCATGGTCCTTGACCCCCCTCAAGGCCCAACACTATCAGCTTATCAGCTCCTATTTCAACAGATTTTTGTATTCCAAACACCAAGGCCTTCTATTCTGCAGTTATGGAATCCCCTGGCGGTATTGATAAATAAAACCTACACTAGATACTAATACAAATCATCCCTTGCCATTAATTTATGAAAAATAAAGGGCCATAGCCAACGTTGGTCCCGTTCCAACTATATGAGGTTTTGGGAAGGGAAGGACTGGATGCTATGCTCTATCTACTGCTTCTATAGCTACTGAAATGTATTTTATTAGAAATTAAGGGTATGTTTTGTTCACAGCCGGAATCAGAATCGGAATTGGAATGGTTCATTCCTATAATCTGTTTGGTTCAGACAGGAATGAGAATGGGAATGGGAGTAAGCAGGAGTGGGATTTCATTCCCAAGGGAGGGAGGAGTGACCATTCCCTCAAATAGGGGAATGTCATTCCAACAGGAATGGAATTGAGATTCTGATTCTGCCCAATCAAACAGTTGGAATTGGAATAGCCCATTCGGATTCCAATTCCATACCCCAATTTCCACAAATCAAACAGGGCCTAAGGTTGTGTTTGGTTACAATGCAATTTATTTGCACTAATACAAATGTAATAGAGTGCAAATGAAAAAAATGCAAATTTTGGTTTAATTTTGTTTAGGATTTTACTTTATTAAATCTTATTTTATTTCATTTTTAATGCAACCAAACAATGTAAGGTAAAATTTGAAATAAAAATAAACCAAAACTTGCACCCAAATAATTTCCACTATCATAGTTTTGCATCAATGCAAATAAATCTGCACTGCAACCAAATGCAGCCTAAAGTGCAAAAATATTAATCAGTGCTAAACCACTCCACCTTACAATCTCAGAGGAACGAAAAGCAGACTCAGCAAGATCATTTGATGCACCGAGTCCCTAGCATCAGCAATCAATGGCAAAGCTCTGAAGACGGTGCTGATAACAGTAACCACTTCATCAGATTGATGATTTCCAAACAACCACGTGTAACAGGTTAACATATTGATCCGAAAACATAGACCAATATTAATAGTTTTCACCAAACTATTGTCTATATGAACATGTAAATTCATGTTTCAAAATAACAATTATAGGGTCATATTGGATACGGGTCAGCGGGGATAGCTCAGTTGGGAGAGCGTCAGACTGAAGATCTGAAGGTCGCGTTTTCGATCCACGCTCACCGCATCAATTTTACTTATGTCATTTTCTGTTATGTTATCTGGCTGGCCTAATGATAAAAGAGAAAAAACTAAAAAAAAAACGACAATTGAATCGCAAGTGCGAGGAGTACGGTTTCAGTCCAGGCAGCGTCAGGGCACCGTTCGCGCAACATGAGAACACGCCACGCGTCCTAGAAACGTGCGAAGTGCATCTCTCGTTACTCTACTATTACTCTCTCTCTCTCTGTTTCTCTGTCTCTCGCATCTTTTCTCTTTCTCCGTTCCAGGCTTCCAGTAAAGCAGCTTTTCTCTCCTTCGCATGGTTCGTCGCCGGGATGCCGCTCTGCATCGAACCCAGAACCGCCATCACGAGCCACCCCTGCAAGCCATCTAATACAAACAAAATCCTGTGCATCTCTCGCCGAAGACGCCTCCAATGACATTGTTATCCGATTCTTGTTTCTTGTCTTTTTCATCTCGTTACTACTCTTGGGTCGTCGAGCCCATCCTGAGCTGACACAGGACAAGCAAGCGCTCTTGGGTCGTCGAATCGTCCTCAATGGAACTCCTCCGCTTCCGCCTGATCTTGGGTCGGAGTCAAATGCGATGCCAACCAGTCGCATGTCGTCGTCCTCCGTCTCCCCGGTATCGGTCTTGTTGGAGGGAGGTCTTGTGGGTCCGATCCCGCCCAACACCCCCGGCCGTCTCTCCCAACTACGCATTCTTAGTCTCCGGTCCAACCATCTCTCAGGTGAGATCCGTGCTGATTTCTCTCAGCTGAAGCTTTTGCACAATCTGTACCTCCAGGTTTGACTTAGCTGCTTGCCGCTGAGGCAATGGTCTCAAGCAGTGGCCTCTCGTTTGACTCAACTGAAAGATGTAGCAGTGGCCTGGGTTCACTGCTTGCCGCTGCTGTGATTTGTCTTGAACATGCGAGTGTTTCAGGCCCGGTGACCCTTCTACTTCTTGCCATACACTAATGCCAATACTAAATCGAGGACAAGCATAGGTCTTAAGTCAATGAAATTCCTTCACCCCATTCACCACGTCACTCTCAAAAGATGATTGGACCATCATTACATGTTAGGAGTATCTTGCCACACACCAATCCACTCTAAACAATCAAAGCAAATTAAAAGGAATATTCGATCACAGAAACCCCCAAAAGTAAAAAAAGACAAGACAAGAACATTGCTACCCAATCACCGAGAGTGGTAACTAATGAAGTTTTGAAACAAGTCCTTCGACTTCCAATTACTCTACAAGAGTACATACAAGAGAAATTCTTTTCTAAAGGATGTATGTTGTGCATACAATCATATGTTACACGAAAAGAAAATGAGTCAAAATTCGCTCTGGATATGAGCCTAAACTATTAATGCTCCTATATACGAGTTTAAACGATCTATTAGAAAGAAAAAAAACTCAAAATTCACTATTGGATAAGAACCTAAATTATCTATGCTCCTATATATGAGTTTAAACTATATAATAAAAAAGAGGAACACTCAAAGTTCGCTCGTGGATATGAGCCTAAACTATCTATGCTCTCATATATGAGCTTAAACTGTGTAAAAGACTCTAAGGCATGAGTATAAACAACTTTACTCAAAGTTTGCTCCTGGATACAAGTATAAACTGTCTACGAGACTCCTGAGTATGAATATAAACTATTCAACTGTTTAACAACTCAATATTTGCTCCCGAATATGAGTTTAAACTATTTACAAGACTCCCGAGTATGGGTATAAACTACTCAACTTCCTAAGCAATTCAAAATTTACTCTCAGATATGAGCATAAACTGTTTACAAGACTCTTGAGTACGAGTATAAATAATTCAACTTCCAAAATGTGCTCCCGAACACGAGCCTAAACTATCCACTAAGCGCTCTTAGATAAGAGCCTAAATTATCTACAAAGCCCGAAGTCACAAGTACAAATCACTTTGTGAACTACATCATGACTTGATCCTTCTAAGGGTACGTAGGCAATCTGAAAAAGGTGCAGTTGCAAAATAAATTATTTGTATCACTCCTGGCCCACATGAGTATAAATTGTGAATGGCCAATTCAAATAAAAAAAATTATGTATTACTCTTGGCCCATACGAGTATAAACTGCGACCAAACAAAAAAAATCATACTTATAACCTGTAAGAGTATGAACTACTGATGGTACAAAAAAAAAGAGAGAGAAAATTCTCTACTCCTAACCTGCAAGAGTGTAAACTTTGCAAGTCGATACTTGCATTGCCAATTACAATAACAACCACCAACTTGGGGGAGAGGAGGCATTTGTTGATATGTAAATTTTTTGGCCCAAAAAGTGAAGTAAATAAGGCCCACACCTACCACGTTGAGGATTGAATAGACAAAGCCCACCACTGAGAGCAATTAAAAAGATTTTCTTAAACTCTCAAATCAGTTAGAGAGATTTTCTCTAATCAATTTTAGTAGGGCCCAATTAATTAGCAATAATGCCTAATTAGCAATTTGGTTAAAAGGAAGATATGGTAGGCTGATTCAAGGAGGATTAACTTAACTCAATTAATAGATTTCCATTTATATGTGGGGTCTGGTCGCTTGCCAAGTGGCACCTTTACAAACCCTTCCAATCAATCTTATATAAAGATCACCATGGTCCTCTTAATTGGAGATCTCGAGCCAACAAACCTGCCAAAATAATACAAATCTTTAGGATGTCGTTCAAATCAATCTTGTGGGGCCTCCATTTAAATGGTAATCATTACCTATAATAACATCAAAATTATTGTTAAATGAAGAAGGAAATCATAGCTGCCGAATATGGTTCCTCTCATTTTCAAATCTTTGAGGTGGGCTTTTCAAATGTACCCATCCAAGGAGAGCAAGCAAATTCTCTGGCTCTTTGAGAGGTGGCCGGGAGAAAGAGGAAAGAAGGAGCTTCTCTTTTACAGAAAAGAGAGGATAAAAAATAAGAGAAGGAAGAGAGAAGACTGAAGAATTTGAAAGAAGTCTGTTTCGTGTGCAGTTGTTGAAGTTTCAAACTAGATGTTGTTATCCACCTACATGTTGAGAGGCATGCTCAACTGAAATCATCATTTCCTTCGTCTCTCCCCTTTGGAGCTCCCTCTTTGGCTCTTCCTTCGGCTCCCCCTTTAGTCCTTTCATTGCTTCCGTTACTTTTGACAAAGAAGAAGAAGAAATGGGCTGCACCAAGATCAAGGGAAGAAAAATAAGAATTTTGGCTCCTCAACTATTAAAGCTTTGAAACTGTTATAATTCCATATAATGTTGGCAAAAGGATTCTGGCTTTTGAGTTGCTGTAACCAAAAGCTCTATCAAATTATTACAAAAAAAAAAAGAAAATTCTCCTATCTTGTGCATGTACAATTGATCGTTGCAAGTTTTTTCTACAACTACAAGTTGTTAAGATTTTCAGATCGTGTTTGTGACAAGCTACAAGTACAAGTTCGGGTTGTATTTGTGACAATAGAATTATAGGGTATTCTTTGCAAAAAAAAAAAAGAGTTTGCATCCCACTTACATTTCTGAAAAAAAAAAAAAATCTTTGAATTTGTCCGCATTTTTTTTTGTACTCCAAATTTAGCACAAAAATTGTGTCGATAGACCATTTGAACCAAATGGATAACTTGTTCTGACAAAAAAAATTAAAAAATAAAAATGGGCCAAATCATTGAACAATTCAACTGCCCGAGTCAACATTTTGTTAATCAAATTAACGATTTTTGAAAAAATAACAGTTCTGGAGTAAAACGAAACCGATTCCAATTTTAAAAACCATGATATTAACCTTTTTTATCCGGCCAGCTACAAAAATTTTCAATTACTTACTTCCAATAACACTTCCCAAAAAGAAATACATCATCAACAAGGAGATGATTAATTCTAATTCTTTATTCAAACCGAGTTTCATGCAAATCAGCATTATTCAAACTTTGAGAAAGCATTTGGGGCAGAACCTCCCTGTTGGAGACCTCTAAATAGGAAGAAGAATATATTAGGATGACCATTACTTAAAACTGCCACTAAGGAGGTGGATATGCAATTTTTCATAGACTCGCAGAATTCTTGAGTGAGAATTTTCAACAAAAAAGCAGCATTCATTTCTATCACAGGCTTTTGAAAGTCCAACATTAATATAAACTTTTTTTTTTTTCACGCTGCGCACTATTTTGAGCTATTATTTGTACTGTGACTGTTGTTCATAGATTGGGCTTCCGATTTGATTTTATACTGTTTTGGGTTCAGGCTTTAAGTATCATCTATTCAAATTTTGACGTTAAATGCTGGAGAGATACGATTATTTAGAAGCAAAGGCTTCAGTTTTAAACCTAGCTAAAATGTTTTTGATCTATAGACATGATATACATTTAACCATAAGCTGGCATTGAGCTCCCTACGTGTCGCAGTCAGCAATTAAGAGTCTATTTGGTTCATAGTTGGAATTGGAATCGGAATAGTCCATTCCCATAGTTTGGTTGGTTCAGACAGGAATGAGAATGGGAATTAAAATCGATAGGAATGGGATTTCGTTCCCAAGGGAGGAACAGGGAATGGCCATTCCCTCAAATGGGGGAATGCCATTCCAACAGGAATGTGAATGAGATTCCGATTCCACCCAACCAAATAGTTGGAATCGGAATAGTCCATTCCGATTCCAATTCCAGACCCCTATTCCAGCAAACCAAACAAACCCTAAGTTTTGCCACAAAATGCAAATTAGTTCTAAAAAATTAAAAATAGAAAAAATAAAAATAAGAACATGGTTCAGTTCTAAATCGTAACAAAAAAGCAATTTGCTTGTTTTTAAAAGTAAATAATATTACTTGTTTTTAAAAGTAAAAATTGTAACAAAAAAAAGCAATTTGCTTAGATGATGTTTGGCATTGATGTTGCTTTCTGAGAAAAAGGTATCACATAGGCACCGCATCAAAGAAAGCAGTGCTTCAAACAATGCCCTCTTGTTTGGTAATATTTTTTCAGAAAAAAAAAAACATTACTCCAAACCACGCCTTGAAAATCGGAAAAGTATCGTCTGGAGCAACACCAAATTTAATGTTTTATGAGAAAATGGTGCATTGCTGCCAACAGTGCAATAATGTGACATCATCTTGAACATTGGATAATACAGACCATGTTAAAAACATTACTGCCAACACTGGTACTAAATAAAACCAGTGTTATTTAATTTTCTCAGAAAATAGTCTATGTATCAGCACCAATTATAAACAAAAAATAAACATCGTTTCATCAAAAATCGATACTTACAATTCTACATGCCCAACACCGTTTCCGATGCCAAACACCTACTTAGCTAATACGTGTTGGACCCACACTTTTTTTTAAAGAAAAGAGAACAAAAATCTTCTTTATTGGCTGTCTATGAAAAAAACGATGAGAACAATTAATTGGGTGGGGCCAGTTTTTTTTCGAGAAAGCAATGTGCGAGTCCACCACTTTACCTTGGCTCCCTGTATATTATACCTGTTTTAAAAAACAAATCCCATCGGATTGGGAAAGAACATTCCCGTAGTTACCTGAGTCATTACTTGTCAAAATTTGTTAAGGGTCCATTTAACAAACTACCCATAGTTCTGCTTATGAGTTGCTGGTGCATGGTATTAGTATTTCTAATATATTAATTCCAATAAAATGCAATTTGATTTTTAAAAGGTGTAAAACAGTGGATTTATACAAATCCATCAACCTGACTAATTCAATTGAGTTAGACTTGATTAGTTTAGATTCAATTTTTTAAAAATCAACTTGAAATTAGAACCGTTTTGACCACCGGTTTTTAGGTTGATGGTTCAACCATCCTATTTGAATGGATGACCCATTATGACAAAAAAATAAAAAAAGAAATAGTTAAAATAAAAAACAGCCAAAAACCGTTGAATGGGTTGGCAGTTCGACCACCTGGGTCAATGGTTTGATCACCCAAGTCAACTGACCAATTCAACGGTTTTTGGCCAGAGACCAAGTTTGGAGTAAAACACAGAACTGGTTGATTGGACGGCTCCCAGGCGACGGTCTGACCGTCCGAGTCAATCATGGTTTAAAAACATTGCTTAGACTAATCATTTAACTACTAGAATTTTTGAAATAATAATTGATGGATAAAATAGGTAAAGACAAAATATAAAAAGATTCTAGAAAACGCAAGGTCCAAACACTATAAATAGGGACCAATACACCCATTAACATGATGCCTATTAAACCATTAACAATACACCCATTAAGACCAATTAGAGGAGATGACCCAGATTTTCTCTGTAAAACAATATAAAATTCACAGAAACAGGCAGAGTATAGTTTGCACAGGAAAAAAAAACTTTCTATCTCATTTATTCTTAACTCATCGAATGACGACATGTATAAATATAGATGCAATGAGGTATTGGGGGAAAGAACATGCGGTGAATGTCTCTGGGTTGCTAGCCTGGCTTTCTGGAATGTTCAAACTTTCTTTAAGAGTAATACCCCCATCAAGTTGAGCATGAAGAGAACGAATGCCTAACTTTCCAAGTAGATAATGAAATCTATTAGCTCCTAAAGCTTTGGTAAACAAGTCAACTGGCTGCTCCTTTGTTGAAATGTGAAAAGTTTTGATTGTCTTGGTTTGAACATGTTCACGCAGGAAGTGACAATCAATTGCTATATGCTTCGTTCGTTCGTGAAAAGCTGGATTTGATGCTATATGAGAAGCAACTTGATTGTCAAAATGAAGCAACAATAGATGAGTGACAGAAATGTTGAGATCAACAAGAAGGCGTTTGAGCCAGAGCAACTCTGTAGTGGTGGAAGCCATTGCATGATATTCTGTCTCGGCTGATGAGTGGGCTACAATGTTCTGTTTCTTTGTCTTCTAGGACACAGGTGAATTACCAACAAAGATCACATATCCTATTGTGGATTATCGGGAGATTGGACAACTTCTATAGTCAGCATCACAATAGGCTTGAACAATGAAGTCATTTGATGAAGGTAAGAAAAGGCCT
The DNA here is from genome assembly GCF_055504915.1 of Nelumbo nucifera. Taxonomy (NCBI): domain Eukaryota; kingdom Viridiplantae; phylum Streptophyta; class Magnoliopsida; order Proteales; family Nelumbonaceae; genus Nelumbo; species Nelumbo nucifera. The sequence continues at coordinate 109,193,449 of NC_142651.1, forward strand.
TTGTTCGGAGAGGCAGAGAGATATTTGAGGATGCACTAGGCTATAGTCATGTGAGCTTCAATTGGGTGTTGCATATGTTGATCGAGGGCATGAACAGAGTAACAAAGTTCTGGTCGTGTGATGGTTAAATACACTAATCGGCCAATGAGGCGGCGGAAACGACTGGGGTCTAGAAGTAAGAAACTATGCTCGTCAAATTGTAGTTGTTTATCCATTGAAAATGATGTTGGGTGACAACTAGTCATGCCGACTTCATGTAGTATGTCATGTAGGTATTTCATTGATGTAGAAAAAATCCAAATGAAGAGCGTTGAACCTCAATCCCTAAGAAATCTTTGAGACGGAAACACTTGTGCAAGTATTGCTTTAGATCATTAATTTGATCAGGATTACTGTCAGTGATGATCAAATCATCGACATAAACAAGGACAACAATGTATGAGCCTGAATTAGAGGAGAAGAAGAGTGAGTCCATATTGCTTGAGGGCATTTGAAAAATTTTCAAACCACTGTCGAGAGGCTAGCCATAGACCATAAAGGATTTTTTTTAGTTTGCACACTTGGTTGTCTCCTGGAGTATAAAGACTTGGCGGAATTTCCATTTAGACTTCCTTATGGAGATCACCATTCTGAAAAAGCATGTTAACATCAAATTGGAGAAGAGTCCACCCCCGACTAGCAGCAACTGACAGAAAGCACCAGATTGTAACTAGTTTAGCCACTAGTGTGTATGTGTTATGGAAGTTCAAACCCTTAACCTGAGTGTACCCCTTAGCCACAAGTCTTGTCTTATAGCGCCCAATTGTTCCATCAGCTTGATACTTGATTTTGTACACCCATTGTGCACCAATGGCTCATTTTCCTTACGGAAGTTCAACAAGAGTCCATGTGTTATTTTGATCAAATGCTGAAATTTCATCTTCCATAGCTTGCCGCTACTAAGGATCAAGAACTGCTTAATTATATCTACGTGGCTCAATTGGGGTGTCTACATGATGAAGGAAGTTTGTTGAGTGCCTAGAGAATTGATAATAATAATCCCTTAAGTATGCCATGAAAACCAATAGTAATAAAAGGATCTGAACCTAATTGTCCAAATCTCAAAAATACGAAGGATGATTGGATATGGTTCAAATGAGAACCGATTTGATGCATATAACTCTGTTTCTATTGATTAGAATAAGCAAACAAATACAAAAAATTATCTTACCTCCTCCAATAGTCATAACCACGAAATTGATTTCTTATTTGATTAAAGATCCAACCAAATCAATGATCCTACATCCACATTCTTGAACAACAAAGAACAGATCTCTGGTACACCCTCTATGCACAAGTATGGAGATTTTTTTTCTTTTTCAAGTATTTTTTTTTCTCTTTCTCCTCTCAAGTCTAACCCTTTAGAGCTTCCGCGTTCAAGAAAGTAATAGGGGGCCTTCTTGAATGTTCCCTTATGAATAAGCTCATTAGCTAGACTCAAGGAGAAAACTTTCCTTTCATTTTTTTCTCACCTCTTAATTAGTTCATCCTATCAATGAGCTTTCCAATTTAGTTGACAAGAAAATCTCTTCAAATCCCATCACCTCTCCTAAATTTTCTCCACCATTCAATTAAATTTGAAATTAAAAATCAAATTTAAACACACCCCTACAATTATGGGATGATTGTGAAAGGTTTCCAACTCATTCCCAACAAGCTAACGTTGGGATGCTTAAAATGGTAATGACCTAGATTATGGCCACTATTGAGGGCCACAATCTGAGTCATTCTTGCATGCTAGAGTTTTTTGTTGTTGATGAGGGCGAGTTATGTTAGCTATGCCATGATTAGGATGAACCATATTAGGTTGGACTGAGTTAGGCTGAGTCAGACTGGGCTGAACCGTTTGCTCATCATGTGGAAGGCAATCAATGTTGTCGGAAGTGGACAATGGTATAATCAGCCCTGAATTAGAAGACAACATCACATGAGGTGAAGATTTGTCAAGAATCCAAATCAAAGAATTGAGCTAACTACTCCCATGTCTTTTACATGATTCAAAAATGCTTTTGGGGACAACCCCTTAATCATGGGGTCAATCATTCTATCAGTTCCAATATATTCAATAGTAATCTTCTACTCTTGAATTTTATCCCTCACAACTAAGTACTCTAAATCTATGTACTTGCTTTGACTGCTATTTTTATTGTTCTTTGGGAAGAATGCAGCTGCAACATTGTCATAAAATAGTCGTATTGGTCTATCAACACAATCGAGCACCAAAGCTCCCAAACCAGCAATGAAGTTCTTCAGCCACAATGCACAAGCAGTTGCATCATGACACCTTATAAATTCTGCTTCCATGGTGGAGGATGTTCTCAGCTTCTGTTTTGAGCTTCTCCAAGACACAACTCCCCCTGCTAGCAGAAATACATATCCTAACGTTGACTTTCTAGTATCAGGGCATCATCCTCCACAGTCGGAATCAATTTACCCCAATAGCTCCAAATTGTCCCCTCTTCTATATGTGAGAACAAATTCTTTTGTTCCTTATAGATATCTAAACACCTTTTTATTAGCCTTCTAGTGTTTCCTTCCTGGGTTACATTGGAACCTACCCAGTACTCCCATTGCAAATGCAATGTCTGGTCTTGTGAAAACTTATGTATACATCAGACTTCCTATAACTGATGCATAGGGGAATTTGTTCATATCCTCATTTTTATATTCTGTTTGAGGACTACTCTCGATGCTAAACTTATCCCCTTTATTAATTGGCACTACACTTGGTGTACAGTGTCCCATACTAAACCTTTCCAAGACCCTTTGAATATATGCCCTTTGGGATAAACCCAACACTTTATGGGCTCTATCTCGTTGGATCTCAATTCCTAGAACATGGGATGCTTCTCCAATGTCCTTCATGTCAAATTTTTGTGTAAGAAATTCCTCAGTTTGGTATAGTTAGCCCATGTTTTTGCTGGCAATCAGAATGTCATCAACATACAAAATTAGCTGGACAAAATATGTCCCACTAACCTTGAGGTATATACATTGATCCACAACATTCTTTTTATAACCAAATGAGGTAATTGCACTGTGAAACTTGTAATACCACTAGTGGGATGCTTGTTTCAAGCCATATATAGACTTATTTAACCTACATACCGTGTGTTCTCTACCCTTTGCGGTGAATCCTTTTGGTTGCGTCATGTAGATTTTTTCCTCAAGTTCCCCATTTAGGAATGTAGTCTTAACATCCATCTGGTGCAACTCCATATCATATTGAGCCACCAATGCCATAATGATTCTAAATGAATCTTTCTTAGAGACAGGAGAGAAAGTCTCATTATAGTCTACTCCCTTTTCAGTATCATACCCTTTTACTACTAGTCTAGCCTTATACCTCTCAATTTCACCTTTAAGTACTCTCTTTGTTTTGAATATCCATTTGCATGGAACAATTTTAACACCCGCTGGTTGTTGCACAAGACCCCAAACACCATTGGTAGTCATAGAGTCAATCTCACTCTTCATGGCATCAAACCAAAAGGCGGAGTTAGGGCTATCCATGGCATCTTTGAACGTTAGTGGATCTTCGAAGAGATCTACACCAAAATCTGATTCCTAGAGGTAAATTTAGTTTGAGGATGCAGTGCTTCGTCTAATTTTAATGGATCTCCTTGGCACAAATGGGACCTCCTGCACTTCATCCTGACTTTCAAGATCAGGCTGTTCAGGGGCAATGATAGGTGATTCAACCACAATAGGTTGTTCTATTATAGGTTGTTGTTCTTCTTGTACTTCAGTAGAGTTTGTAGGCAAAACAGTACAAGAGTGCCTAACCATTGTATTGACTTCTTTGAACTCAAGGTTTGTTGGAGTTCCACTCCCATTTGCCAAGTTATCCTCTAGGAACCTTGCATTTCTTGCCTCCACAAGCTTTGGTGTATTGTTTGGACAATAGAACTTGTATCCTTTTGATATCTCAGTGTATCCCACAAAGTGGCCACTTAGAGTTCTGGGGTCCAATTTTCCTAAATGAGGATTATACACCCTCACCTCTACATTACAACCTCCATACATGTACATGGTTTAAACTGGTCTTCTTTCCAACCCATAACTCATAAGGAGTCTTAGAAATTGCCTTAGTGGGCACCCTCTTTAAAATCTACACGACAGTTTTTAGTGCTTCTCCCCATAGACTTGTGGGCAAGATGGAATTACTCATCATAGTTCTCACCATTTTCATGAGTGTTTGGTTTCTCCTTTCTATAATTCCATTTTGGTTTAGAGAACTGGGCATGGTGTACTAAGTGATGATGCCTTGCTCTCTTAGGAACAATCAAAGGGTCCAGGGTTTTGACCCACCTTTGTGTACCTTCCATAGTACTCACCCCCTCGGTTAGACCGTACAACCTCAATTTGATATCTGGTATGTTTTTCTACTTCATTCTTAAAAATCTTAAATGCTTGTAAGGTAATGGTCCACATATATCTGTGTGAATCAACTCCAACTTTGTGTTGCTTCTAGTGGCATTTTTTCCCCTCTTGATAGTTTGCTTTCCCTTTATGCAGTCTATACAAGTGGGGAAGTCCTCAAAGTTCATGGGCTGTAAAATCCCATCATTTACCAACCTTTTGAGGCGGTCAATTGAAATATGACCCAATCTCCTATGCCATAGAGACAATGAGCTCTCTTCAGTGGAATTTTCTTAACACTTATCGTATAAGAAACTAGATTTTCTAGGTCTGATGAGCAGTCTAGTCTATATAGATTATCTTGTAAGCTACCAAAACCAATTAGTTTATTTGATTTGTGAATTTCAAATTTAAAACCACTAAAAACCAATTTAAAACCACTAAGTGCAAGTCTGGAAACAGAAATGAAGTTTCTGGAGAAACCAGGAACAAACACAACATTATTCAAAAGTAAATTTAAACCAGTAGAAAGAGATAACTCTATGTCTCCTACAGCTTGAAACAACTACTTTATTTCCATTTCCGAGATAGATGATGAAGTGCTCATTCAGACTAGGTTTCCTTGCCCTTTGAAGGCCCTGCAAGGTGTTTACAATATAGGTTGATGCACCCGAGTCAATCCACAAAGAGTTAAGGAGAGTTTTAACAAAATTTGATTCACACACAAGGGAAAAATTAGTACCTGTATCATCTTTTCCTTTCTGAGCTTTCTTCTTTTCTAACCAACCTTTGAAGCGAGTACAGTCACTTCTGAAGTGGTCATTCTTCTTACAAAAGAAACAACAAGTGGGCTCAGTTTTACCCTTGCCTTTAGCCAATTTACGACCCTTTCCTTTTGTTGCAGGACCCTTCTTATTCTTATCACCTTTTGTTACAAGATTGACGGTTTCCTACATTGTGAGGAGTTGGTTAAAACTCCATGTTTCCTTTTGTGTGTTATAAGACACTTTGAATGGCCCATACTCGATTGGAAGAGAGTTGATGATGAAAGTGATGCAAAAAGAGTCAGTGACGGTTACTCCTAGGTTGTTTAATTTGTCGCTCACGTCTTTCATCTCAAGGATGTGTTTCCTGATTGATTTGGATTGGTTGAATTTCATGCTCACCAACTTATTCAAGAGAGTTTGTGATAATATTTTCTCGGATGCCACAAACTGTTCTTCTATAGCCGCAAGGTATTGGCAAATTGTTTCTTTGTCAAGAATAGCACCTCTTATATTTCTACTTATGCGGGCTTTCATGATCATGTTGCAGATACGGTTAGACTTTTCCCAGTTTGTTAGGAGAGTCGCTATAGTTGGAGATGACTCATCAGTGACAACGGGCTTATCTTTTACCCGCAATGCGAGAACTAGGTCTCTCCAACCTAGATTTATGAGAAGAGTCTCCTTCCATTCTGGGAAATTGTCTCCCTCTAAAAGGGGAATGGAGTTCAAATCAAGCATATCAATAGGAGCTGTAATATATTAGAAGTCCCGATCAGGATTACATGTCACCAACAAAACGCATTTAGGTTTTTACCTTTGGGCATTCAACCAATTGCGTTGTTTGGATGTGAATTGTCTCATACCTTTGGGCATCTGGAACTATTCATACCCAAACAATTAGATTAAGTTTGTTTACCTTGGGCCCACACAAACAATATCTAATTGGCATGCTTGTCATAGTAGTGAATCACCTAGGTTGCTTTGGATACACCTAGGTTAGAAGAAATCTGCATATTTTGTACCATAATAGGCTGATTAGAATCGGGCCCCTTTAACATTCTCCTGAGGTTAAGGTTGCCCTTGAATGACTAGTGCGGTCCATTACTGAACCGGACCCACTACTGGTGTAAACCAGTGCATATTACAACATCAGTGATAAGTGCCCAATTTTAATCAAGGCCCACCAGGTTTCTATGCGTCAAAGCCAACAACCACAAGGGCTCAAAACCATAACACAAACTAATTTGTTGGGTTGATACATATTCAGTCAAGATAGCAGTTTCAACAGGCCCAAACAAATTAAATAAAGTAATATTGATCATAAAACTAATTTAAAAGGTTACATCATGGCTGCACCCACGTCACATGTAAAAGTTTATAGTGTTTTTCCCCAATACTAATTTCAGCACTAGAAAAATTGCAATAACTGATTCAGTTTGATCTGAAACATCTTATGGGATTCCTTAATAACCATATTAATATTATTATCTTTTCAGTCTAATGCACAAACCAGAGCTTTTCGGTAAGATAATGAGTTACAGATCTGGTTGGTCAATTCAGACCATATCAAAGATCTATTGGAACTCCCATGTGCCCCAATATGACATTCCAGGTTCGGCCATTCACTATCAGCCCACATGGGCTGTTGGCTGATTGTGCTGAAATCACTATGGAAAAACACTACGACACTCTACACATGTTCAGATATGGTAACCGGTCAAGGCTAAAAGAAATGAATTCATAGTCACAAGGCAACAATTTACAAAAGGGATTCAACTGAAATATAACTATGTTAATGGTGGATTTAACTGGCCCATTAACATAGGGTCCAGACGACAACAAATTTAAAGTAATTAATAACACAAAAGGTTTGACTACCAGCGACAAGAGTGAATCCTAATGCAGCCATGATAACTAGGTTACATACCAGCAGTAAGAGATAAAAGATGAGCTATGGTCTGGTAGGACCGGCTCTAATACCACTTGAAAACCAATAGTATTAAAAGGATTTGAACCTAATTGTCCAGATCTCAGAAATACCAAGGATGATCGGATATGGTTCAAATGAGAACCAGTCCGATACATATAACTCTGTTTCTATTTATCAGAATAAGCAAACAAATACAGAAAATTATCTTACCTCCTCCAATAACCATAATCACGAAATTGATTTATTGTTTGATGAGAGATCCAACCAAATCAGTGATCCTGCATTCACGTTCTTAATCAACAAAGAACAGATCTCTCGTACGCCCTCTATGCACAAGTATGGAGTTTTTTTTTTCTTTTTCAAGTATCTCTTTCTCCTCTCAAGTCTAACTCCTCTAGAGCTTTCACGTTCAAGAAAGTGATAGTGATAGGGGCCTCCTTGAACGTTCCCTTTCATTTTTCTTCTCACCTCTTAATTAGTTCATCCTATCATGAGCTTTCCAATTTAGTTGACAAAAAACTCTCTCCAAATCCCATCACCTCTCCTAAATTTTCTCCACCATTCAATTAAATTTGACATTAAAAATCAAATTTAAACACACCCCTACAATTAGGGGGTGATTGTGGAAGGTTTCCAACTCATTCCCAACAAACTAACGTTGGGATCCTTAAAATGGTAATGACCTAAATTATGGCCATTATTGAGGGCCACAATCCGAGTCATTCTTACATGCCAGAGTTTTTTGTTGTAGATGAGGGCGAGTTATGTTAGCTATGCCATGATTAGGATGAACCATATTGGGTTAGACTGAGTTAGGTTGAGTCAGACTGGGCTGAACCGTTTGCTCATCATGTGGAAGGCAATCAATGTTGTCAGAAGTGGTATAACCAACCCTGAATTGGTGAAAGGTATTGATTCATTCAGTATGACTGGGAAAAGATTTTCATGGAAGACAACATCACGTGAGGTGAAGATTTGTCGAGAATCCAATTCAAATATTTTGTAAGCATTTTATCCAAATGGATATCCGACAAGTACTCCTTTGATTGCACGAGCGGTAAACTTGTTGTGGGTATAATTGTGGTTTTTGGAATAGACCAAGCAACCGAATACACAAATATGTTCATATGTTGGTGGTCGATTAAACAACAACTCGAAAGGTATCTTGCCCCCGAGTACTTGAGTTGGGAGGTAATTGATCAAATATGTCGCTATAGTCACACGCTCTCCCCAAAAAGAAAGAGGGTGGCTTGCTTGGAAGCGAAGTGCACGAGCTATTTTAAGCAAACGTCTATGATTGCGTTCGACTACACCATTTTGTTGCGGTGTGTCAACGCAACAATGTTGATGAACATTTCCTTGTTGTAGCAAAAAGCTTTTCATGGGATGTGTAAAAATTTCAATCTATTATCTGTCTACATGACTTGTACAGAACATTGAAATTGTGTTTTGACCATATTGCAGAACTGAGAAAAATAGTAAAGAACTTGAGCTTGACTATGCATCAAATACAACCAAGTGCTACAAAAAAAGTCATCTACTATGGTAAGAAAATATCGTGCACCACTATAAATAGAATAACCGCCCCAGATGTCAACATGAACTAGATGAAATAGTTTCGTTTCTCAAGAGTTGCTTATGGGAAATGGCATACACGACTGCTTTGCACGATGACAAGTGTCACATGGCAATCCTGTAGGAAGAGTAGAAATGCCATGAACTAATGAAAGAGAATGTCGAGAAGCATGACCCAAGTGCTTGTGCCATGTATTACCAGTAACTTCACTATGAGCAATTAAAGCAGAGGAACATGGAGTTTCAACAGTAAAGTGGTAAATTTTGTTCAATGCTTCACCCATTCCAATCACTTTCTTTGACATTGGGTCCTGAATTAGACAACTAGTTGGCAAGAAAAGGGCAATACATTGCAATTGATTAGTTGATTTGTTAATAGAGATCAAATTGTAGTTGAAACCAAGGATATGGAGAACCTCATGAATAGTAATATCGGGGATTAGCATAACTCACCCTTGATGTGTAGCTTGCAAAACTACTCCATTGGGCAAGCGAAATAGCTTAGGTTGGGCCAATACATTGTGAATAGTAAGGAGTTTCAGATCAAGACCATATGATCTGAAGCTCCGCTATCCATGAAGGTTGATTGGGAAAGGTAACGAGAGCCTTACCAGAGGCATTGGCCGCGATGTTATCTGGTGTTATGAGAGCCATAAGCCGATTCTCTTATTACAGGTTTAATCCTTGTATGGGGGATGCTTCATCATTCTGTGCACTGACTGAAGCAAATGCGGCTTTTGTTCCTTTGCCCTGTGCTTGTGTTTTACCTTTGTTTCAGTTTGGTGGATATCCGACAAGTTCAAAGTAACGATCTCGTGTATGCCTATGTTTCTTGTAGTGTTCACACTTCACCTTAGGCTTAGTTTGGGTATTAGACATCGAACGGTTCTTGAAAAAATTTGCAAAGAGTGATGCTCTGGCATCAATATCTATATTGGTCGGTGTGTTGACGACGACAGAGTGTTTCTCTTCCTGGACTACAAGAGCGTATGCCCTATTGATGTTTGGCACAAGATCCGATCCAAGAAAATTGGATCTAACATTGTTGAAGACATTATTAAGTCCCATGAGAAACTTATGCAGCTTCTCATCTTCTCGCATGACCACAAATTGTTTAGTTGTTCCACAAGTGCATTTAGGTACAACAACCAACATTTAGAGCTCGTCTCATAGGGCTTTCAATTTGGTGAAGTAGGCTGCCACCGATAGACTTCCTTGTTGTAGTTTTGCAAGGTTTTTTCTTAAGCTGGTAGGTTCTTGGCGCATTCTTCTGCAAGAACCTCTCTTCAACTTCTTTCCAGATTTCACTGGCCATGTCTGCATAGACAAAACTGTCATGGAGTTCATGTGCCAATGAATTGAAAATCCAAGAAATGACCATCAAATTGCATTTAATCCAAAGCGGTTCTTACAATGACCCTACATCGGACTTCGACAGTGTGAACCATCAACAAAACAATAATTGTTCTTGGCTCTTAAGGCATTTCTCATCGCATGCTGCCAGGTTGGGTAGGTATCTCCATTGAGTGGACAAGACACCAATAGAGTCCCTACATTATCTGAGGTGTGCAAGTTCAACTCCATTGCAAGAAATCCAGACGGAAGAACAAGATACAAAAGCCCAAAATGGCTCTGATACCATATAAAACAGTATAAAATTCACAGAAAACGGCAAAGCATAGTTTGCACAGAAGAAAAAAAAAATTATCTCATTTATTCTTAACTCGTCAAATCACATGTATAAAACAGATGCGATGAGGTCTTTAGGGAAAAAAACACATGGTGAATGTCTTTGGGTTGCCAGCCTGATTTTCTGGAATGTTCGAGCTTTCTATAATAGAAATTTGTTCTGTTAACATTCTCTCTCCTCTCATTCCTTAGCAACCGCATCCATTCTCTCTAGACCTTCGGAGTAATACGAACCATCACTATACTGGAGCCTGTTGGCTTACAAAATAAATAATTAAATAAATTGTATTATCAACACTCTTTTGGTTCAAATTAATCCATTTGGTCATCCATCCACCCTGCCCCTTGGTTTTATGAACCAACTATTATTTGGCCAAAGAATTCTACTAGTCTTATCTTACTAACTCAGCTCACTGAGGATGTATTTACGTATGTTAATTGACTATTTTTTCTTGGTTTCTAGATTTCCATGTATTCCAGAGTTCAGAGCATGGATGTAAGGAGTTCAAATCAACCCCCCACAACGTTCCAGTACATTCTCACCGTGTATTGAAAACATTTCCCGATAATAATACCCGGTATAGATGTTCCCAATATATGGCGGAGATGTATTGTGGGACATTGTGGGGAGCTGATTCGGTATCGGATGTAAGCTAGTTATTAGAATTTAGAACCTGCCACCTTGCACAGTTGCATCTTATAGTTTCCATGATGGTTGATGGCCCTCTAGTCTAAAGTTGATACAGCTTAGCTTGTTTGTACTCCTTACAGCTCGTCTCTATTATTTCACATCTTGCACAATTCTACAAAATCCCACAACAGAACAGTAGTGGGTACTTTAATTTTATTAATTTTTCAGAGTTGTCTCCAACGAGGACTAGGAGCTGTATTAATCTCACCCCATTCCTTCGCTTGTTTTTATGTCGCTTTAGCTGACACCAGTCCATTTGGCTTATGGACCCCCAGATCAAATCCGATCCTTGTTTTATTGTTCATTCTCAATAATATTTAATTATCCTTCTGAAACTGCATGGTAATTAAGTAACGCAGTGTTGCTTTTCCTTATTATAAAAGGCTTATAAGGGCTTCTGGGTTTACTACGAGGGAGAGAAGTCATGGGTCATAAAGGAGGTGCCTCTCTTCTTCTTCATCAGTACTTGATATTTCTTTCATTTCCTGTCATCTTTCTTCCTCTCTTTGCTCATTCTCAGTGCAACGGCCGGAACCCGGTTGTTTTAAACTTCGGTGATTCAAACTCGGATACCGGTGGATTTGCTGTCGGACTGGGTCTCCCCATCCGCCCACCCAATGGCCGAACCTTCTTCCATGGATCCTCTAACCGATTAAGCGACGGGCGGTTAGTGATTGATTTCCTTTGTAAGTTGTACTGATTCCCATCTTCCTCTCCTCAAATGGTATTCAATTTCGATCAGTTTCTTGCTATGCGTGGGTGATCAATTTCTCTCCTCTCATATATCCAGCTGATCATGGCTTTATTTCTTGGGAATTATCTATCGTCTATTCTTGCATTATTTAGAGCCCAAGCCTTAGTTATTAAGGTTGTGTTTGTCTTTGGTGTAAATATTTATCGATATAAAAATACATTGATGGATTTCAACACCGATTAGTTTAAATGAGTGACGAACCATTGTAAAATAAAAAGTGTGATTATCGATATAAATATTTACATTGTTCATATTGATGTTTTATTTACATTGTAAAACTCTAGAATGAATGAAGTTGTATCAATTTTTAATATAAAATTATACTCAATCCACCGTATTTACACAAAAAACAAATCCTGATATCTTTTATGTTTGATGGTTTTCTTTAATTTGCAGCAACCTGTTTAGCTAGCTACCAATATCCTGTACTTTGATATATACAATTTCTTTAATTTACTGTCATATAACGGCATGGCTCAGCCTTCAACCTCAAGTAGATATCCGGTGACTCGATAGTTGTGTTCAGTGTTCAAAGTTGATGCTCTGCTACACTAGCTCCTCGTCCTCTCTCCTGTTTGTTAATTAGTGGGCCTCCCAGTGAAATGAGACATCTCTTCTGAGGAACAAAGTCATGAGCTAGATATCGAAAAAACAGTTGCTATATCAAGTAAAGCAGGAAACAATGTGGGCCGCAGTTCTTTGGCTCTTTCAGCAATTTGGCCACCCATCCATGATCCATGCACCACGCCGATCGAGTCACCGACACTAAAAAACAATGACTGACTATTCATTTCTTATAGATAAGCGTGTTGTCCAATCCAAAACCAATCTAGACGGATTGGACGAATAAGACATATTGAATTGGACCAGATCCAGATACTGATCCATTTGTTATGAATTTTTATTGGGTTGGGTTGGATTGATGTAATATCTGGTCCATTGATATAAGATAAGAATATAAATGTTAATGGACCGGATTTAAATTGAAACCAATCTAAATTAAAACAAATTTGAACAGATTGAACGGTCTAGACATTAAATTGGATCGATCCAAAATATTTATTAAATTAAATTGGACCTGATCTAATGAATTCATATTGGATTGGATTGAATTGGACCAAATTCAGTACCCAATTGACACTTCTACTTAGATGGTTGACCAGTACTTTTGACTCGGCTTGGTTATTGCCTGGTCAGGACTCAGGAGCAATGGAGTTGATTTGGGGACTAGAGTACTTAGTGCTCACGACAATTGCAATGAAGATCTTCATATAGAAATTAAAGAAAGAATATTGTTTCATTATTTAGTTGATAATGGTTAAAAGGATTCACTGCAGAATTAATATATTTCAAATTCATTATTGTTTCTTCAGGTGAAAGCTTGAATATGAGTTACTTGACCCCGTACCTGGAATCATTAGAGCCCAATTTCAGAAATGGTGCGAACTTTGCAATAAGTGGCTCGTCAACTCTACCTAAATTTGTTCCTTTTTCTCTGGACATTCAAGTTCTGCAATTCCTTCGGTTTCAAGCTCGCTCCCTCCAACTTCTATCACAAGGTAAGTCGTCATCATCATCATCTAGGCTTTATCACAAGTCCCAACTATATGGTGTCGGCTATCAAGGCATTGAGTATGAATGCTTAATTTGTGTGGCTGTGGCTGTGACAAGTAAAACATAATAATGGCTTCATCCAATTAATACTGTTGTATGACTCAAATCAGACCAGACGGTCGAACCATAAAGGTTAGGAATAGTTAGGACTTCAGCATTTCTAGGGTTTTTAACGGGTTCGGTATGCAGTCTTTCAATTGTATTTTTTTATAATACATTTTGAAAATCTAAGAATAAGAAATTTAATTTGAAATTTGGTCTATGGGTTTTAAGGTGTCACATCTTGCATGATAAAGGAAGAAAAACAGACAAACATGAAAAGAAATGGGTTAAATACTCTGCAACCTAATGCAGAATTCTGAATGACAGAACCCCATAGTAGCCTCTCATATAAATCACATCCTGCCCATGAATTAGGCATCAATTCACAGTCAGGATTCATCCCCCTGTACCATGGGTTATAAAATTCTGACTTCGACTGATCAGTCATTCTTCCAAAACAAATCAAACCAAATTGCAAGAATATTACCCTCTATATATGTAGGGTATTATGAATTTAAGACCTAGCAGGATGGGCCAGCAAAACATGAAACCCAGTTTGGAATAAAAAAAATAAAACCCTAACCCCAACCATACACCCAAATAAACTTGACCCTAACCCAATCTTATAGGGTTGGGACAGGTTGGATTTACCATTTAACTCAACCTATTGACATCCTTATATTCTAGGTCTTGTTCAAATATGTTAAATGATGGTTTTCACAAGTTGAATGGGCTACGGCGGAGGCCGAATCAGCCCCAATAAGACTGCCCCCACAACGTTCCACAGCACATCTCCATTGTGTATTGGAAACATCTTTCAATGATGACATCATTATTCCTGGTATTATCATCAGGAGATATTCTAAACACATGGCAAGGATGTGCTGTGGGACGTTGTGGGGGACTGATTTGAACTCACTACGCCCGGCTAACTAGTAAAACTGTGACTAATTGAGCATTCCAGTTTTCAATCTGGTCCAAGTCTTACAACACTGGCCTCATTTGAAGGAAATGATGCTTATCCTTTTTTTTTTGTTAGGAGAAATGGGTATGCATTCCTGATATCCTAAGATGATGACCCCATTCACATAGTTTATTTAGAAATTGGAAAAGCCCACAATGACAAGTCATTAAAAGATTTAATATTTAAAAAGAAAAACAACTACTAAGTGGTGGGAAGTTCTAAATATCGATATACTTGATACGCTGGTAAGGGCATTTCAGACGGTATCGATACTGTTTTTTTAATTGTATTATATTTTTTTTCAAAACCAGCTCAGGGGGTGGTTTAAGGCTCCTCTGTCTCTGAATCAGTCAGAATTCCGATGCACCCTCTGTAGGGGCATATCGGAGAGCTCCCGATATAATACGTATAGGTCGATAAGTATCGATTTTTTGAACCTTAAACCGTAAACAGTCATGCGAAGAATGTTAACCACAAAAGTAAGGATTGATCAGTGATGTTTCAAAGGAAAATAATGACTTAAATACAGAGTGGGTGATAGAGAATAGTAAAAGAATTATAAATTTAAAAATGTCTAAAAGATGGTCCAAATTCGAAGGTCGATAAGGAAGAATAAGAGTTAATTTTGCTGGTATGTAGAGTGATTTTTGTTCCTGATGCATCAATAAAGCTTTCTTTTTCTTGAAAAAAAAAATATGCATTTCCTTTAGTTTAAGAATAATATAACTCGTTATCGTGTTTCTTCTTTTGTTCAACAGTTGGTCTGTATTTTCATGGTTGATTTGTTTGATCCTTTTTGTTTTTCCTGATTTTATGCTGAGCATTTATGAATTGATCTTGCCTGCTGGTGCGTAAAAGAAAACAAAAGATTATTAATGGTGATAGGTCCTATACTATCATTAATTATTTTTGGCTTGTTCCTACCATCGTCTCAACTATATATATATAATGAAAACGGGCCGTCTAAGTAGCTCTCCATCCATGAAATTTGATTTAGGTTCAAGAGGTTTGGTGGATGAAGAGGGGTTCCGGAATGCACTCTACACATTGGACATCGGACAGAATGATCTAGTCGCTTCATTCACTTACCTCTCTTATGCAGAAATCATCAAGAGGATTCCTTCTTTTCTTGAGGAAATTAAAAGTGCCATTTGGGTGAGTAATTCATACATATATCTTTTAGCCTCTATCTTTATTTCTCTTGATAATTTATTTAGAAAATATTTATAATGCCAGAAAGATATGGTATCATAAGAGTTTTGATCAGTCAAAACCCACACATGAATTTTGATAAATAATATCTGATTGACTATCACGTTTTTTATTCCAGTTGATTAGTCAGATGTTTTTCGAATACATCTTTTTGATATCATAGTGAACCCATTTATTTATTCCATGGATAAGAAAATCAGACTGAAGTGGATGGTTGGACTGGTTGACCCAGGAATTGGCCAGACAACGGGTTCTGTTTCACTCTAAAATCATTTCTGGGCCAAAAACCATTGATTTGGTCAATGACCCGCTGACCTGGGCAATTGATCCATCGACCTAGATAATGATTTTTGACCATTTTTTATTTTAATTATTTTTTAAATCAAAACAGACCATTTATTCAAATCAGATTATGGAACCATTCCACTCGAGAACCAATCCCAAAAATAGGGTCTAGTTTCTAAAACCTTGATTTATTCATGATTATTCAATTCTTCTCTCTATAGTATTAATTTCAATGAAATGCAGAGTATTTATCTACATGGTGGAAAGAATTTTTGGATACACAATACGGGTCCCTTGGGATGTTTGCCACAAATGCTTTCCATAACAAGCAGAAACGTCAGTGGCCTGGATCCGTATGGTTGCCTTCAGTCTCCTAACGATGCTGCAAAAGTCTTTAATGAAGGCTTAAGAGCTCTTTGTGAAGAACTGAGATCCCAAATGAAGAATGCCACCATTGTCTACGTAGATATTTATTCCATCAAGTACGATCTCATCGCCAATTCCACCAAATATGGTGAGCTATTCATTCTCTCTCACTCTCTCTTTTTTTTTTTTTTTTTTTTTTTTTGCTTTTTCAAAACAAACACAAATTTTATGATTTTTTTTTTATTTTTCTAAATTAA
This sequence comes from Nelumbo nucifera, assembly GCF_055504915.1. NCBI lineage: Eukaryota > Viridiplantae > Streptophyta > Magnoliopsida > Proteales > Nelumbonaceae > Nelumbo > Nelumbo nucifera. The sequence goes on from NC_142651.1 coordinate 109,209,996, forward strand.
ACCACCCAATGTAATTAATTTATATATACATATACAGGTTTTCAGCATCCATTGATGGTTTGCTGTGGCTATGGTGGGCCACCATACAACTTCAACCCTAACGTGACATGCGGTCAAACTGGCTACAACATCTGTGAGGAAGGATCAAAATACATAAGCTGGGATGGCACACACTACACTGAAGCTGCAAATGAAATAGTTGCATCCAAAATACTCTCCGCCAATTATTCTATACCTAACCTCAAATTCGATTACTTTTGTCACACCTCATAAATCATCCACATCAATTGAATCATCTTCTCTCTCTTTATCAATAAAAACAACTATTATGCAATTGTTTTTGAAATGAAGGCAAAATACCCTTATTTTAGAATTTGTCTTTACTATAATTATGAGGATAAAAATGTAATTTAAACTATTACTTTTTACTTCATTCAACCTCTTTATTAAGTCTCATATTTGAGATATTAACTCCAGTGCTCTCTCATGAAATCTTATATTTAAAATATTATTATTTCTTACCAATAAATTCTACAAACTAGATATGTATGATGTATCCAATACTTCTAACAATATAAAACCCATGTTTTGTAAAATCAATTCGAAAATGAAATTATTTTTACATCCATGTGGCGGGTGAGCAATTCAATGGTGGAATCCCAATATTAATATTTTTATATTTATTTATATTTAATTTTAAAAAATTATTATCTAATTTTGATATTATGGGTTGGCCCAAATGGTTGAATTGCTTATCCGCCACATGGACGTAAAAATAATTTCATTTTCGAATTGATTCTACAAAGCATGGGTTTTATAATGTTAGAAGTATTGGATACATCATACATATCTAGTTTGTAGAGTTTATTGGTAAGAAATAATAATATTTTAAATATAGGATTTCATGAAAGAGCATTGGAGTTAATATCTTAAATATGCGACTTAATGAGGGGGTTGGATGAGGTAAAAGGTAATAGTTCAAATTACATTTTTGTCATCATAATTATAGAGAAGGCAAGTTCTAAAATAAAGGTATTTTAGTCATAAAAAGTTTCACAAGCTCATCCAATAATCATTCACACTAAGAGCTCCAATGCCACATGAAATGGAAACATTTTATATTTAACTTTTCATGTCATGACATTCTGAGCTAGCATAGAAAGTTTTCATCTAAAACTAAACCATTTTAGATTTTTACTTAAGATTGGAAATGAATTGATTTCTCTCCAAATCCTAAAATGAAATCCTTTCTACATTTTCCATTTTATATGGTGGTGAGTTTAAGCATTCAAATTTAATGAGTGTAAACAATACAGATACTTTTATTTATCATATATGCCATTGGAACTTGTATAGAAATTTGAGCATCTATGAAGCTTCATGAGAGAACAAAGTGTATGTTTGGCATCGATGTCATTGCTCCAGAAAACAATGACACATTAGCGTCATGTCAGAAAAAAATAGTGCTCCAGGAAACGCTTGTTTCTTTGGAACCGCTTTTCCATAAAAAAATGGTGCTCCAGCCATGTCTTGGAAATCAAGAAGGCATGGTTTGGAGCAACATCGAATTTGGCATTTTTTTCATATTGCAGCTCGTTGCTGCCAACGAGGACGTGATGTGGCAATGACGTGGACTTCCTATAATAGGTACCAGTGCTGAAAACAAACATGGAGCCCTGGTACCAAACAAAAAGTGTTGCTATTGCTCTAAGAAACATCCTACCTGGCAAAAACGTTTGCAAACAGAAAAAATACACCATTTTCTCAGAAAACGGTGCTTTCAACCCACACATCAGCAGCCCCATTTTCTAAAAAAACGGTATTGTATTTGCAACATAGATGCCAAACATATACAAAGAGAAATTTGAGCAAGCTGAGGTGTCCCACCGATTAAGTAAAACTAAAAGAAATTTGAGCAAACTTAACCATTAAGTGGCCACCTTCTTTTTTTGATGTCTAGTCTAGAAGTAGTAGCTCTTACGCTTTTTATGCTTAACAAGGCTATGCATTTTTTTTTCATATAGAGATAAATAGAAAGTTGAAAGAAAGTTCGTAAGGCTCAATTTGGAAAGACCATAGATACACATACATACAAAATAATATAAGACATAAAGTTAGAAAGTTGAAGGAAAGTTCTCAAGGCTCAGTTTGAAAAAAGTACAAATAATACAAAACATACAAATTGAGCCTAAAATAATACAAAACATACAAAACATACAAAACATACAAATACATACAAAATAATACAAAATATAAAGTTTTGCATTTGTACTCCTTCCGAACTGAGCCTAAAATAATTTTACAAAATTCCTAAAATCATGCAAATTCAGGAAAATATAAATAAAATTTAAAAAGAGTCAAACCTCTAATTTTCTTTTTTCTTCATTTTTTGCAATAATTTTCGTTTATTCACGAATAAATTGTATAGGTCACTATAATGTTGGGTATTAAAATGTGTAAAGGTTGTCGTAATTAGGAATGATAGGGCTACGTTTGAGAATTTTGAGGAGCTCACATAGATAAGAAGAGCCGATAACATCCCATTTCTAACCAAAATAGGGCTGTGAACAAATTGGTCTGGTTTGGAATAGCCTGATCCAGACCCAAATTAATTATTAATAGGGATAATATCATAGACCTAAAACTGTCCCAATTATTAATGGGATAATCGGGTCAAACATGAAGGATCCAAAAAATACAATAAAATGCTTAACAAAACACTTGCAAACAATTTGAGAATAAACTTGCGCATCACCTTCAAATACTCTATTTTTGCCTTGAGAATACATTGTGTTATAGTGATAAAACACAGTATCCTAGAGTCGTAGTACCCTGTTTCACACTACACAACCTAAGTGCGAAAAGGCATGTTCCAAGCCAACTCAAATCTCAATCAAACTCAAAATAGCAATAACAATAAACAACAGATAGTTGAGCAGCATCAAAGCAAGAAGAAACAAACACACAACACCAATTTGTAGCATGGAAAACTTCTCTATTGTGAAGAGAAAAAACCACAAGGCACCAACTTAGAAAAATCTCTACTAACAACAACAATGAGATTATAACGTGTTCTACTCTAGCAACAATTAGGGAGCATTCTTTTTCTAGATTTTGAGAGGGGGGAAAGTTCAGTTAGTCAATTGGATTTTGGTTCCCATTGATCAAGAATCTCATGTTTCTTTTTTTTTCAGATTTATGTGGGGATTAGGGAAAGTTTATTGTACTACTTACCCGAGTAAGTGATACCCATTTCCTAAGTGGATAAATAACTTACCCACCTGGGGGAAAATTGCCAACACTTGAATGGGACAAAAATGTCCCTTTTAATAATAGATTTTTATGACTAAAATGGTCATTGCCTTATTTACATGAAAAATAAAAGAACATGGATAAATGCACCCAGATAAATCCTTCCTTGGAAACACTTACCCGGGTAAGTAACTTACCGAAAAGCGAACAGGGCTTTAGAGGATACTCCTCTTGCTCAAACTCAAATTTTCACCAAAATGGTATTTTACATATAATAAAATAAGAATAAATCTTTTCACTTTAAAGAAAGAACGAACAATAACTCTCGAAATCCTTCTTGAAAATGAATGATGGCATAAACTTTGCACACAACAACTTCTCAACTTCTTCTTGCTTGAATCCCTACAAGAGAACCCTAACTTTAAGAGTCCAAGAGTCACCCAACGTGTGAGAGTTGAGATGAGAGGATGAGAGTGTTTTAATTTCTTAACAACTCTTTTAATTCCTTAACACAGTATGGCGCATCTAATTATTACGAGACTAATGGCAGGTGCAGCATATACAAACCTATTATTCCTTTGGTTTTAGAAGACTTCAATTTTCACTGGAATTTTCAGAGAATAACTACAAAAGGTTAAGAAGTTGAAGTTTCATTAGGCTTTCGGTATAATTGCAGGACATGAGCAAAAAGACAATCTCACTGGCATTTCAAAAAAGACCTTTAGATCCAAAAGACGTTACTGGGGTCATATACCTTTGTCTAAAGGTGTTTATGAGACATTGTACCCTCCATAGTTCGAGTTTGGATTTACTCTTCACAGAATTGGTTCTGAGACCCACTTCATAACTCATGCAGCTGCACATTAGGAATTTCTCCATACAAGTATGTTTTTATTCACAGAAAAATGTTTTTCATGCACAATCAATTCTGTGAAGAGGAAATCCAAATTATTGTAACTTGAGCAAGAAGACATTTGGGTCTAAAAGTAGGGGTGGATTCGAGCTGGGCCAAACATCTCTATTAGGTTTGGTTGGAATTGAATTTCTCCCTCTATATCTCCCTGTTAAGTTTGAGCAAAATCTTTCTTGAATTTAATATAAAGCCTAAAACTTTCACATTATCCCAAAAGTATCACAGGTAAAAGTAGCAAAGTGGCCTCCTCCTCCCCCACTGAGAGAGAGAGAAAGCTGATAGGCATTTGTTAACTGTGAATTACATCTCTCATGAATGATAATATACAAGTATGGGAGATGTTTTTAATGCATAACTGAGATGCGCTCTATGCAAATCCGGATTCGTAATTCTAGTTTGTCATCCATGCAGCCTCGTTGGTTTGGAGTTTGGCTGGAACTCTTGCTTGGTTGAATAGACATTTTCTTCATTAAAAATTAAGAGGTATATTTTGTGATTATTAATATACCTTATTAGTTTTTGTATATTTGGTCAAGCATATGCATAAGCATCATTGCTACCAGATGAAGATTATCTTGAGAGTATTTATACAATTAATTACTATCACCTATTCACAACATGGTTTTATGATTTAGTGTGCTTTCTTAGGTCAGATCCATGTTCTTTGATAAAATCATTGAAAAAGAACCATTCAACCTAAAAGTTTAAGTTGTTAGATAAGGTCCTTGAATAGGTTGATATTCTCTAACACTCCCCCTTACACGAAATTAAGCCCATTGGTCTTGAAGCGTGAATAAGCACAGGCCCACTCATACCTTATGTTGGGTCAAAATGGCTCTGATACCATCTCAAAGAACCATTCAACCTAAAAGCTTAAACTGTTAGGTTAGGTCCTTGAATATGTTGATATTCTCTAACACTTTGAAAAGTAAAGGAGTAGCAATGGACCAGCTCCAAAAGAAATGCTTTACTGTATTACATAGAAATTGTATACCTTTGTAAACTACTGTATACACTAATAGTTGTAGTAAAACCTACGAGTTACTGATATAAAAAAGACAAGAGAAACAACTTTCAAAAGAACCACCGTTAGTTTAGTGGTACCACTAAACTACTATCAGACAACAAAACATTTTACATCAAAAGCAAATCCTTCCTATTACCACATCAGCTTACCTTATCAAACTATTATCAGGATACATGTGAAGATCTAATGTTTCTGAGGTGATTCACTCCACTCTGAATTACCAATCTCTCTTCTGATCCATGTCTAACCTACAAGAAACAACAAAATGTATTCATTTGTACCAAATGCTCCAGAAACCAATTTGATGATGACAGATTTGGCCATCCACTGACATCATGACATGTGGCATCTCAGAATAGCTGGATGACACCTCGACACCACGTAGGTGATGACTTGCCTTAGCTAAAATGATGGAGTTCCAACTGGCGACCTACTTCCACCGACTTAATGGTGACCTAACTGGCGATCTACCTTCGGTGACCTGGCAACCTAGCTCCGCCAACCTACTAGAGACCTGGCAATGTACCTCTGCCGACCTAATGGAAACCTAGCTAGCGACCACGTACACAACTCAAACAACTCGGCAAAGCGGCTAGCAGCACCTCGTCCAAGGCTGGCCTGTAGTACCTCATCGTTACCAATCCAAGGGGCGTCGGTGTGAGGAGCAACCTCCTCGAGCAGGGGCAAAGCTAGGGGGACCCAAGGGAGCCATGGCCCCCCTATGGTCCAGAAATTTGCACACTCAATACATTTTTATATGTAAGTTTGTTCCTTCCCCTCACTTTTCACCCAATGGTTGGCCCCCCTATGGCCCATCCATAAGTTTTGGCCCCCCTCATAAAAAATTCCTAGTTCTGCCCCTGTCCTCGAGGACTTGTTGACCTGACTGAGGTCCAGGTGGTGACCTGCGAGATGTGCTTGCCGACCTCTTCCTTAAGCAAGTTATTGTTTCCGACTTCTCTAGGACCATGACGCTCAACCGTTACACTCGTTTTGTTGTATCATCTGCATCAGAGTTGATTGAATAGACTTTATCCCTCTCCTTCGAACATGGCAGATGCGGTTTTCTAGGAATCTCGAACACGTTACAAGAAGCTCTTGGTTCCTTATGCCTATATGAAGGTCTCATTTCCAACCTCAGAAGGTATGCACAATTTAGTTCTCGCGGCTCTCTAACTCTCTCATTTTTAGCTCTCTCAAAAATCTCTGATTTGTTTACTTAAGCATCGGAGTGCCCACCCTGGGTAAAGCAGCCCAAGCACTCTAACACTATCTCTTTGCAGGTCACCCCAGTAGACTATATAGCTTGTCAATCATTATTCAGCTTGGCATCCGAGTCACCTTCCAAATAAGAATTGTCTAGCTCAGCATTCGAATCACTTGCCAATAGGTAGACCTGTTCATGGGCCGGGTAGCCCAATGGCCCGGCCTGCACCCCGATCGGGCTTGGTCATGTAATTAGGCCTGCGGGCCTGACCTCGGGCCTAACACAATAAGCCCAATTGTGTTTCGGGCCAGGCTCGAAATTTTTCAAAAAAGCCCGGCCCAGCCCGAATCAACATTATATATTTTATAAAATATATAATATGTATTTTATATATTATATAAAATATATAAATAATATAGTATTTATTGAAATATATATTTATAATTTAATATATACATTTTTTATTCTTTTCTTTATAATTTCTCTCTCTCTCTCTCTCTCTCTCTCTCTCTCTCTATTCAGCCGCTTCAGTAGTAGTAACAGTATGGGCTAAATTTCAGGCTCAGGCCCAGGCTTCGGGCTTTTTATGAGTGTCAGGCTCGGGCCCAAGTTGTAGTCCCGATGGTCGGGCCGAGCTCGGGCTCGGGCCTTAGAAAAATCTATTAATACAGAGTGAAAGCCCGGCTCGACCCATGAACAAGTCTACCAACAGGAAGCTACCAAGGCCATGTTTGGTTCACTGCTCTGGGCCTCATTCTTTTAATTCTAGCTCATTCTGGGCATGAATGAGCAAGAATGAATAACATTAGAGTATTTGGTTACAAAATTCTTGACATGGGCCACATTCTTTTTAGAATGAAAAATCAGCCCACAGCATAAAAATTGAGGTAGCCTGTAACATGAAAAACAATCATGCTCCATCTTGCTCATTTTCACTCTTTGGAGAAACTCTACCTATAAAATTGTTGCCATAAATGTTTACTAGCGGACTACCATGGAAGTACTTTTACGAAATAAAAGCACTTTTATGAAAACACTTTTATAAAAGTACGTTTACACGAAAGCACTTTTATAAGGTGCTTTTATAAAAGAACTTTTGCAAAAGTACTTTTATGAAAGAACTATGGAAAAAGTACTTTTATAAAAGTACTTTTACAAAAACACTTATGAAAGTATTTTTATCAAAGTATTTTTATGAAATCACAAGCACTTTTACAAAAGTATTTTTATCAAAGCCCGGCCCGGCCCATGAACAGGTCTACCAGCAACAAACTACCAAGGCCATGTTTGGTTCACTGCTCTGTGCCTCATTCTTTTAATTCTTGCTCATTCTGGGCAAGAATGAGCAAGAATGAATAACATTAGAGTATTTGGTTACAAAATTCTTGCCATGGTGTCACGGGGGTAGTTCTACAGCGGAAGAAACCCGTGCGGCGTCCTGGTCAAGGCAGGCCAGGACAAGCCTTTATGCGCTTAGAGGCTAGGAGTTGCCCGAAGGGATGGCTCCACCAAAGTCAGTAGCACTGGATCATGACCTCAAGTCCAATGGTCGGGGCACTCTCCTGGTTTAGACCGATCCATGGGAGGCGCTGCTTTCGTGCTAAAGGGGGACAACCATAATGCAAGGCGACCATGCGCCGATGAGGTGACTTGGCACCGATGTGAGGGGTCTCCTGTATGCCGATGATGACAGGCACCTGTGTGCTATGATGATAGGCAACCGCTTGGGCCGGAACACACCCGTGCACTAGGGGCAACGGGATAGCTCAATCAGCTTGGGCAAGGGGCTGGCGAGGTGAAGGGACATGCTTGAGCCAGGCCCGCATGCCAAGCCTCCCTTGAGTATTGGTAGCGCAGTGCCGGTCCAACACTGTCCCCATGAGCAAGTGTGCGCCCATGAGGAACCCTGGTAGCCATGCTGGCTGTTAACCAGGGCCACCCCGCAAGGGGATGAAGGTCTAGGAGTGCCAAGGTTAGGCACCCAAGGAGGTCGACCACCCCTCCTCAAAGAGTACGTTAAGCTTTTGGTGGTCTGCCAGAAGATGACATCAGTTCTCCCAAAAATCTTACAAGCGAAAATGACGGGCATGTCCCTAACGTAAGCCTGCCAAGCGTAGGCAAGGCTAAGCCTGCTTTGAACCGTAACAATGGGCCACATTCTTTTTAGAATGAAAAATCAGCCCACACCATAAAAATTGAGGTAGCTTACAGCATCAAAAACAATCATGTCCCATCTTGCTCATTTTCATTCTTTGGAGAAACTCTGCCTATAAAGTTGTTGCCATAAATGTTTACTAGCGGACTACCGTGGAAATACTTTTACGAAAGCATGAAAGTGCTTTAATAAAAGCACTTTTATGAAAACACTTTTATAAAAGTACTTTTACACGAAAGCACTTTTATAAGTGCTTTTACAAAAGAACTTTTGCAAAAGTACTTTTATGAAAGAACTTCTATGAAAAAAGTACTTTTATAAAAGCACTTTTACAAAAGTACTTTTACATAGGACACTTATTAGTCTAAAAAGAATTCATTTTTAGGAAAAAAATATTTAAATTCATAGCAATATTTTCTCATTCTATCTATTTTTATCCATTCTTATCCATTTTAGAATTTCATTTTGGATAAGAATAAAAAAAGAATGAAAATTAAACCAAACATAACCCAAATCGCTCATCATCACAATTGAATATTAAAATCACAATAAATAACTGGTACGTAACCTCTTCGTAAGATTTATTTAATAACATGACGAGTACATAAAATAAGCTACTCAAGCCGGTTGCTATGATCCAGAGCATTAATTGCAGAGACAATAAAACTGATCTTTGGGTTCTACAATAACTCCTTGGGCATTTTCATGATGCTTGAAGCCACCGCAGCATTATTTCGGGTGCAAAAAGACCACTTATGCAGCTTGACGTTAAGTCAGGATTTGATCCAAGCATGGTTCAAGTATTGATGCACCCAATAAGCACCAACAGTAAAACATGTGTATCAGGTGTTTCGATCCCTGTGAAAATATTAAAGATAAAAAATATATATAATCTATGTAGAAAGCATTTGGGCATATTTGTATATTAGTGAATCATAATAAGTGTAATAAATAAGAATAATTTTTATAAACATAAAAATATAAAAAGTTGTAAAAAATTTTGGAAATATATTATATATTATCATCTTCATCACAAAATTTGTCACATGCAAAGCACATAATTCAAAAACATAATATAATTTGAATCTATCAAATCCACTTATATATTTATATCAAAAATTTGTTTTTTATTTTAAAAAATGTTAATAATGAAATAATTAGTTTATTAATTAAGAATTATGAATTTGCATATGGTATGCATCTTTTAAAGTTTAATAGATTTGATATATTTTATTTTAAGGTTATATATTTTTATAAATTGTTAATTGATATATTAATGTATAATTTATAATAATATATTTACTTTCTTACAAAAAGTAAAAATGTTGTTTACCAAACATTTGAGATTTAATTTTTTAGTCAACTTTTGTTAATGTTAAAAATAAAAATTAGTAAAATAGAAAATAATTTATATAATTCAAATATAATAGTTGCATATGTTTTGCACCTTGGATTTTAACAGAAAATAAAATAATAATGGCTTTTTTCGTATGTTTTAATTTGTAAAAATCTAAATAATATGTCTTGGACTCTTGATTGATGCATTATCAAATAAAATTGTATGATATCTATGCATCTCGGTATATTAAATATAATGCAGTTTATATGCATTTATTTATTATTTGTGGCTACTTCAACGTTAAATTATGTATAATTAATATATTTATGAAATTTATATGCATTCCTCTAGCGTATCTAAGTGTCTCCACATTTTTTCGTTCAAATCCATGCGTTTTCAAATCGTATGCTTTTTTTTTGTATCTGAATCATTTGATACACTACTTGATACTTTAATCATTGGTTTTACATTGATTTTCAATGTTTAATTACACTCCAAACCAGAGTGTAATATAACATTGATCTGTCATTTACATTGCAAACAAACATAAGCTTTAAGTTTATGATCGTTGTTGAAACCTCTCCTCAAATTCGATAATTGTAATCACCTCACACATTTGTAAATTTGTAAGTAGATGCCTTTGAACATTGATATGAAGAATAAATTTGGAAAATAAATCAATATGGAAAAATGAGTGGAAGGGTTTACAACTGTTTCAAAGGGAGGTAATTGCAATTATCAAACTCTAGGGGAGGTTTTAGCAATGTAATATTCTTTATCAAGGGCTATTTAAATAGTTTCAGGGATTTGAGGGAATTGGGATCTGCTCCTCAGAGTGTGCCTCACAACCACATCCCACCATGTATTAAGAACAACTCCCCATGAATAATGAATAAGATAAATTACAAAGACCCCCTTTTACTATAGGGTCAGCAATAAAGACTCCTATAATTCAATTTGTGACAAAGACTCCTTATACTTCAATTTGCAATAAAGATCCTCATAATACAATGGGGTTTTTATAATTTACCCTAATAAATACAAGTCGGTGTGAGACACCCTTTGTGAAGAACAAATCCGAACTCAATTTGAGAGACTTGAGATCTGCTCCTCACACCGGCCTCACAAGCACATCTCATTATGCATTGAGAACATCTCCCGTAAATACTAATATATAAGTAAGGGAGATGTTCCCGATGCATGGTGGAATGTAACTGTGAAGAGAAGATCCGGTCTCGATTTAGGGGAACCATCCAAATATCTTAGAGCCAGACAAAAGCACTGAAAACGTCCGATTGTAGACCATTATTAAGCTATGGTGAAAAGAAAGGCTCATCCATGTAACAGTAATAATGTCACATTGTCATCGACTTGAGGGTCTGAGGTCTGGTCTGAGCACGTTTACGGTTTACCCTATAAAAACACCGAACCGAAGCAGAAAAGAATACAACAAAGGAAAAAGAGGAAAGATGGTTAGTGGTGGTGGTGGACGGAAATCTAAAGAAACTCGTCGTTCCGTTGCCCCTTTTATCATTGCAACACTTTTTCTCTCTCTTCCCCTCCCCGCATATTCTCTGTGCAAAAACCCCGTTATTTTCAACTTCGGTGATTCCAACTCGGACACCGGCGGACTCGTTGCCGGACTCGGTTATAATATAAGGCTGCCTTATGGGCGTACCTTCTTCCAGAGATCAACCGGCAGATTGTCCGACGGGCGATTAGTCATCGATTTTCTTTGTAAGTGCTCCCCTTCATTTTTGTTTCGTCATCCCTATTCCCTAGCTGTTTATTCTTTCTTGCGTGGCTCGACGACAGACTATGCGTGTCTGATCAACCAATAACAAACTCATCAAAGCATTGGGTTTCTGGGCTAGAATATGGGAGATGTTCGACATTCTGCTCTCATTCTTTTTTATTTGATTTGTTTCTTTCCGACGGTAGATTCACCTGGGAACTACTCGTTTTTGGATGGTCCAGTTTGTATTCGGTTCGACTCGCTAGAGGCTAGAGTTGCTATCTCAGATCAGATCAGGTGGAGTTAGGTTTGAATTTGATAAAATCAAAACGATCCAGTAGAATGGCGATTTCCTTGTAGCCGACTAGACATGACATGCAACGTGCTGGACGGGACAATGGTACCATTTCCCCATAAGTAAAAAGCCTGTTGTCACTGAACCCCGAGCAGCTGCACTATAAAATTACAGTCGGCCAGGACTCTGGAGTACGCGTTTGAGTTAAAAAAAGGGAAATCCTGACACCTTCTGACCGTCACGGGGCCCGTGACAGAAACTCCGTGAAACATAAAGACAAACAAAGGACAACAGGTCAAGACTCAATTAGGAGAGTTGGGGTTCCCCGGCCACCGCTTGGTGAACGGTTGCCATTGTTGCCGACCTTCGTGGCTTAGAAGTTAGAAGTTAGAGTTTTAACAGACTGAAAGGGTCTTTTTTTTTTTTTTTGGTAACAGACCGAAACTCTGAAAGGGTCTTTGAAAGGCCCGATGGATGCCCAAGTAATCAGAAATCCCACCGGCTATTTTTGTCAAATTTGAGCCTACATCGAAGATGGTGGCGGGTCTATTGTGATTTTGTGAATTTTTTATTCGATTTGATATTTTGTGGGGGGTGGATGGCAATGGGCGGTCTGCCAGGACTGGTCTTCGGAGTTCTGGATTGGGAATTGAAGTTCGAAACCCAATCAAAACTTAGCTTGATCCCTTGGTTTGAGTTAGCCAGACCCTGAGCAATTAAAGAACCACAGTTGCATTCACGTGCTATTAATCTTAATATGTCATTTCTCTACTCTACTGAACTAGAAATTTCATGAATATCTAGGCGAAAGTTTGAATACGAGTTACTTGAGCCCGTATCTGGACTCTCTGGGGTCTAATTTCACAAATGGAGCAAATTTCGCCATAGTGGGTTCGGCCACCCTGCCCAGATTTGTTCCTTTCTCACTGAATGTTCAAGTAATGCAATTCCTTCATTTCAAGACTCGCTCACTGCAAATCACCACCAGAGGTATACACTTCATATTTGGATTCTGACGCTGAAGATGTGCTTTATGGGGTACCTATAGAAAGTGTAGAAAATGGATTGACTGAGATTTATTTTATTATTAAACTCTGTTTTCCAGATTCAAGACATCTGGTTGATGGTGAAGCATTCCAAAATGCTCTTTACATGATCGACATCGGACAAAATGATCTTGCAGATTCCTTCTCTAAGAACTTATCCTATGCGCGAGTCGTCGAAAGAATCCCGTCCATCCTTGCAGAAATTAAAAACGCTGTCAAGGTGAGCTTTTTTTTAACATTTTATATCCATCATAATGCTTGCTTTTCATTGATCCCTTAAATAAATTTTGGGCTGCTTAATTCTCACTAGGACTTGGGAGTTCTTCCAATACAAAGACAAGCATAAAACTTTTTGGCTTTGAAGTTGAACAAAGGAGAACTTTCTTGGAAGCTTCGATCTCTTACTTTCTTTTGGATCAAATTAGGGTAGTTCTATCTGAAATTGGTCCTGTGGTTTTTATTTTTGTTTAATAGATCTCTTAATGTACCAGAATGTGCTAAAACTCAAACTACCCAGCTTTGGTTTTGACAGTCCTGCATAACTTTTGCACTGTGCATGGTTGTTTGATCAAATCACTAACCTTTATAAGAGAAACTTTTATCTGATCATTGTTTTTTTATAAATAAAATATTGTAGACTATTTATGACCAAGGCGGCAGGAATTTCTGGATCCACAGCACTGGGCCTTTAGGTTGCCTACCCCAAAAACTTACGATGGTTCCCAAAACCAGGGGTGATCTGGATCGGTATGGATGTTTAAGATCTTACAATGATGCAGCAAAAGTGTTCAATGGAGGGCTGGTTGCTCTGTGTGAACAGATGAGATCTGAGTTGAGGAACAGCACCATTGTCTATGTAGATATATTCGCCATCAAGTATGATCTCATTGCCAACCCTACCAAATACGGTGAGTCATTAACAGTAAATTAATAACTTTATGTTAAAAGAATTTAAATAATGAATTGCTCTCCTTGAACAAATCATGTGTCTTGACAGGTTTTCAGAAGCCTCTCATGGCATGTTGTGGCAATGGTGGCCCTCCATACAACTACAACATCAACGTGACTTGTAGCCAGATTGGATCCAATGTATGTAAGGAAGGATCGAGATTTGTAAGCTGGGATGGAGTTCATTACACTGAAGCTGCAAATGAAGTGATTGCATCCAAAATACTTTCAACAAATTATTCCACGCCCCAATTTAAGTTTGATTACTTTTGCCAAGCCTGAACATTCACGAATATGAAAAAAAAAATTATATGTTTCCATGCTTTGAGTACATGGATCACATTTTCTTCATTTCTCATATCTCTCCAACTCCAATATTTCTTCTCCTACACTTTGTTTTCCAATCAAATGCATTATTCAAAAATAATAAAAAAAAAACTCACTCTAACATGCCTTGAATACTCAAATAGCATTATCGTTGGAGCTTTCCTTGAATCAAAGAAAAATTCTCTACAATCTAATTAAAAGAATTAAAATGAGATTGTCAAATTCTTTTGCCCGTGCTGGTTTTTGTCATAGCTAATCTACTAGGTTGGACCATCCAATGGTTGATCCATCAATTGAAATAAAGTCCTTCCCCATTTGACTCCATGACCCCTTTGAGTTGCAAGTTGGGGAGTCGATGCATGGTAGTGGCTCCTTAATTTTGTTGATGACTTTTCCTATTTGATCAAATGATTCCCTTGACCTGATGTTGTCCGAATTGGGGTGGAGTCCTGCTGAGCTAAACGAGTTGAGTGGGATGGGCTGCGATAGATGAGTTGTGATGAGAGTAAATCCGGCGACTGCGATAGGCGAGTTGTGTTAGATGAGTTGTGATGAGAGTAAATCCGACGTCTTTAACTACGGAACACGTGATACGTTTAGGTGGACTTGCAATTTTGCCTTTGGTTTGTAGTTCTGTCATCTTGTTGTCATTTCAAAGGATAAGAGTCACTTTGAGGACATATAAAACCATCTCGGCCTTTTCAACTCAATTCGTACATATAGGCATTTTTGACCTCCGAGAGGAGATTTCTCTGTCGAGAGGAGCTTCTCTCCAAGAGAGTTCCTTCCTTATTAGCAAGACAAACTCCCTTTTAGGAGAGTTCCACACTCTGACACTTGTCTATCAAACAATCAACTGGCGGCACATGTAGTAAGACTGTCAATACGTAAGGTAAGCCTACTAGATAGCTAGTCCCGAGCCCATTTCATACATTGGAAACATGGAGAACAGATCGCCACAGCATGTCACAGCTATGCACCAGGTGGGCAATGCATGCTACACGTGGCTTAATAGGTAGCCCTAATTGGACTCCAGGTGTCCGGGCCGAGTTCCAGGTTTCTCGACCAAATACCAACTGGCCTAAATTATGCTACAAATGTCTGAACCAAGTACTATGTGGCTAAGCTCGAGTAACAGGTGTCTTGACAGAACCCCAGGTGTCCTACCCGAGTTCCACCAAGGTAGAGCAAGCTCCAGGTATCTTAAGCTACGACATGTATCCCACATTTGTCCGACACACACATACTCTAATAGGCATCCCAAATCCTATATAAGGGGCATGTTAGCATTCAATTCATACTTTATGATTCATTGAATTCTCAACCACCCGTTAGCCAATTCGGCATAACTGACTTGACTGTCGGAGTTACAAGCCCAGGATATCACCCTCTGGACAACCAATAGATGAGTTCTACTGAGCTAAATGAGTTGAGTGGGATGAACTATGATACACAAGTTGTGTTAGATGAGTTGTATTGGACGAGCTAATGAGAGTTTGATAACCTGTAATAACCGATGTTAGAGGCCTCGAGGTGGTTCTTCGGGGAGGAGCACCCCCCTCTAGTTAGTGGGTAGGAGAGATAAGGTTGGCTAGGTCGAGCAAACAGAGCTAAAGAGCTTGGGAATTTAAGAGAGTGAGAGCTAAAAGTGGAAGTAGACAAGAGCAATACCTTGTGTTGTGTATCCTTAAATACCCGCAAGGTTTGGAGTAAGAGAGTGAGTGCTAGGTTTTGTTAACTAGATTGATAGGAAAAAAAACTAATTTATTAAAATGCCCTTTCGAGATTCATTTTTAAAATTGAATTGAACAACGAACTGTTCAGGGTCCGGTTCTCGAGTCGAACGGTCCGACCATTTGAACCGAGCAGATGGCCCATTCTGACAAAAAATAAATAAAAGTGGCCAAAAATCGATGGACAGTTCAAACAGTTCAACCGCCTAGGTCAGTAGTTTGTTGACCAAATCAACGGTTTTTTGCCAAAATGACGATTCTGGGGTAAAACAAAACCGTCCAAGTCATTGGTTCCCGGTTTTTCTGGTCCGGCCCAGTTTTGAAAACCATGCTTTCAAGATTTATATGGATGAAAGGATGACATTTGAAAATAATGAAAATGGAAGGAAAAGTAAATCAGTATTAACCATATATAATATCTAGTGAGTGTGGATTTAACTTTTAGTGTAATTTGCTAAAACCTCCCCTAAGGTCTTTGTTTGTTGCTTAAACCTCCCATAAAGTTTGATAATTATAATCACTTCCCCTAAACTTTTTGACATAGTTGCAAGTAGACATCCTTGGTAGAATTTTCTAAAAAGATGCATGAAAATGTCCAAAATGCCCATGTAATTACTTTTGACAAAAATGCTTACTTTTTAAAATTTCTCTTCATATGAATCACTACCCCAAACCCTTCCAATACTTTTTTTGAAATTGATTTATTTTCCAAATTTGCCCTTCATATCTATCACTCAAAGGTAATTGCAACTTTAAATTCTCTTTTTTATTGTTTACAAATTTTATATTATTTTTTTAGTAACCAGCCTCAATAGTAACCGCATGGATATTTTGAAAATTTTTGTGGCTCTTGTTAGAGGATTCTAATCGAAGGGATCTACTTGCAGCTGTATCAAAAAATTCAAAGGAGGTGATTGTAATTACTAAACTTTAGAAGAGGTTTTAGCAACAATCATAAACTTCAAGAGAGGTTTCAGCAATTTACCCTAACTTAATGTAACCATCCCTTTTATATAGAATAGATGCAAGAAAATGACAGATAAAAGAAAAACGACAAAAAATCAAAATGGTCCTAAAAAGGGTAGTTTGGGAATCTATAAATGTTTAGCAAGCACATTATAGTTGCATGGGAATGTTTGTGGAAGTTGATTGAATGACAGTGGATGGGGCAAAGTGTTGGAATCGAAAATTCAAGGGGTTTCTATCACATGTAAAAGTTAGAAGGCTTATTATAATTGCCCCCAACTTATAGGGTGATAATCTTCTGCAATCTACTTTTTTTCTTGACTATTGTTATATTTATGGGTTAAAGTCTTAAGTGGGACCACCCTAAGAGCATAAGATCACAGGAATGGTAATAGGGTAGATTCCAGGAGAGGACCCTACTCCCCATCCCTAGCCCCAACTTTGAAACAAGTCGTTGTCCCTGACCTTGATGCCCGTCCTTGATCTTCGATGGAGATAGGTTTCTTGTCAGGGACATGAATCCCTGAAAATTTTCAATTAATTTTTAAATGGATTTATGTAAGATAAAATAAATTTTAATATAGATATATAATACAAATAATACTATATATTTAATGTAAATAATATTTAATATATATAAATTGAGCAAGGCTTGGTTGAATGTGATGGTTGTTCAATAGGCTAAACCAATGATAAGGTTCCATATTAGTATTAAAATAAATGGGACCTGCACCTTTCAATGGGGCCCATGAATTTATTAGTAGCATGGAACATCATCATTGGTTCCACAGTTAGTTGAACAACCATCGTGTTTAGCTATTCCAAATTCATATAAGTTGGGTCGGGGCAGGGACTTCGCTCACCATCGCTATTCCCATTATGAGTAAGGATCCCTATAAGCCCCATCTCCGCCTCGGCCCCATGAAGACAATCTTCATCCCAACCCATTTAGTTGGGTACTTGGTGCCTTGGTGATGGCTTCACCCCACATTTTGATCCTAAGGCTGTGTTTGGTTGCAATGCAAATAAATTTGCACTAATGCAAAACCATGGCAATGTAAATGATTTGAATGTAAATTCTGACCTATTTTTGTTTTAAATTTTAACTTATTTTAAACAAAAGTTTGCATTTTTTACATTTGCACTCCCATGCATTTGTACTGGTGCAAATAAATTTACACTGCAATCAAAGACAGCCTAAGACTCAATTCGGAAAGAGTACAAATACAAATATATGCAGTACAAATACCTGCAAATTAATATGAAATACAAAGTTTTGCACTCTACATATGTGTTTGTATTCTTTCCAATTTGAGCCTAAGGCTGCATTTGGTTATGATGCAAACACAAATATGTACTTTATATATATATATATATATATATATATATATATATACTCTCTTTCCGGTTCAAGAATGCAAAATGTAACCCGTTTTTTGTATTTTTCATGTTTGTTTGAAATTGGTGCAAAACATGGGCCCATCATTAAATGCTTTAAAGATTTGGTCAAACACACAAACTATAAAAGAGCACACAAATTTGTATCCAAAAAATGGGTACAACAATGTACACTTCTCACCATACAAAGATATAAGAGAAAACCTTTTTGACATTTTAATCATTATATTTTTTATGACAACCAAGCTCTCACAAATGTTGTACCCGAATTCGGCAATTATATCATAAACAAATGCATATTAAAATTGGTTTGTCCATGTTAGCATGCCTCTCCTTTGAGATGAGTTATTTATCTATTTTTTCCATTTTTTGTATTTTCCTTATTCTCTTTTATTTTAAAAATCTAAAACATTAATCATTGCTTATTTTGATTATTTTAATAAAGTTGCACACTATTAGAGAGAGACCTTTGGGTTTTCCAAGGCCTATTATTTTAATGCATGTTATTATTACATTTAAGAGAGAGAGAGAGTAGTAATAATATAAATAGGTTGAGCTTAAACAATCAAAAAATTATTAATTTAAAAATCAACTAAAATTTCACTAAAAATAAATATTAACAAAACTTAGTAAATATTAAAAATATGTTTCAATTCCACTTAAAATCAAACTTAATAAATGCTAATAAAAATAAGAAATTTAAATATAAAAATATTAATTGATGGTTTCAAAAATATTATTAGATAACTTATTGTTGAGACCATTAGTGTGCATAATAAACTCATTAAAAATGATAAAAAATAACGAAAATTTAAAATGCAGAAACCCATTTTATTAACAATGTTTTATGGCAAAAACTACTGAATAATAATGAAAAATACAAACAATTAATTAAAAATAAGATTCTTAAATATAAAAATATTAATTGATAGTTTTAATAATATTATTAGATAACTTTGTATTAATGCGTTTTAATTAATTAATAATTTTTATGAGTTGAGACCTTTATTGTGCATAATGAATTCATTAAAAATGATACCAATTAATGAATATTAAAAATGCATAACCTGTTTTATTAACAGTATTTTGTTGCAAAAATTAATGAAAAATAATGTAAAAATACCAAGAATTAATTAAAAATGCAAAAAACTTTGAAAAACATAAACATAATTAAAATATTAAAAATAAATAAAAATTAACATATTAATAAGGTTATTTACTGAAATAATTGAAAAGTACAATTAATATTATTTTATTATTAAAAATTACAAAAAAATATTAAAAAATACCCAAGCCAGAAATTAATGAAAAATATTGAAAATTAGTTGTATTTTTATTAAATATGGTATTTATTTGGTTATTTTGTAGTGAATTATATGCAAAAATAAATGCTGAGAATATTAAAAATTATTGAAAAATACTGATATGCAAAAATTACTGAATAATAATAAAAAACACCAAATTTTAATTAAAAATCCAAATATTCAGAAAAACCTAAAGCTTAATTAAAATACTAAAAATAATAAAAAATTAAATTAATTGTATTTCATTGAAAATTTGCTGAATAATAATGAAAAAATAATGTATTTTAATTATTAATAGTAATATAATTAACAATAATTATTTTTAAACTGTAATTTACTGTAAATATAATTTAATCTATAGATTGTAGAAAATTACAATATTTTAATAATTAATAATAAAAAGTAACAAACTGTTTATAACTTAACTTAACCCGATTATATTTATAAATTTTGCATGCTCAAGCAACTATTTTCTTTTGAGCTATGTCTAGCTGAGATATGCACCATGTCCACACATTATCAAGGATGATAAGATTAGAAGTCGAATTGGGTATCAAACTTTTGGAGTACAATGATGGCATTATCATATAGGGCCTAAGCTAAACAACCTTTAATAAGCTCAACTTGGAAGTTATATGCATATATGATAAATATTATTATATAATATTTAAATAATAAATTTTATATTAATATATATAGAATTAAATAATTTTTCTATACTAGATTAGAATTAAATAAACAATTTAATTAGTAAAAAATCATAGTTTTATAATTAACACATGCATCTTTATCAACAAAAAATGTGCAAGCCTGAGCCTAAGCCCAACCTGATCATCGGGCCTAGATCTTGAGCTTGAGCCCAACCCTTATATAAAGCCCGAAGCTCAAGCCCGTTTTGTACACAAAATGTCTTATTTTCAATATACTTTTATAAATTAATATTATATTAATTTAGTAATAATTTAATAAATTAATAAACTAATTAATATTTCCTAATAGTAAATTGATGTTTATTAATAATTTAAGAAGCACACACACACACACACACACACACACATATATATATATATATATATATATATATATACACACACATACATATATATTATATAACATAAGTACTCTTTTTATATATGTAATAATATCGGACCAGGCTTATTTGAGAAAGCTCGAGCTCGAGCCCACAGGTCTTAAATTTTGTCCAAGCCTGAAAAATAATGGGTCAGGCCAGGTCGGGTCATCGGGCTACCTGGCTCATGAATATGTCTAATTGTATAAATCAAAAATCATATGAAATAAAGATTTAAACATCTTTTTCAATTTTTTTTTAAATGGACCTCTAATAGCTTGGCTCGGTCCGTGGATTAGCCTGGCCCAAGGCTCAACCCATGGACCAACCCGACCCACGGCACGACGCTGGCCCGTGCAGGCTTGAGTTGTGGGCCACGCTGAACCAACCCTTAAATTATCTCAAGGGAGGGAGGCATGACTCGGGACGTCTTGTGGGCTAGCACGGCACGACTTGCACTTTGTGTAGGCTGCGTATGAGTCGTGCCGTGCTAGCCCAACACGACCCAATTTACACCTCTCTTTGAACCTGCCCAATACTGGGGTCGAGGATTCCTCATCCTTAATGAGGAGTGGGGTGCTTTGCTCCTGAACTCGCCTGACATTGAGGAGTGGTTGCCTTGCCCTAAACCCACCTGACACTAGGGGATGGGGTAGATTGTCTTGACTATGGGGCAGGGACGGGGTGCCCCGCCCTGAACCCACCCCGTTGTCATTCCTATATAATTGTTAATTACTAGTGAAATTAATAAAAATGTTGGCTTTTGTAATTATTTTTATCTATTTAAAGTTAATCAAAATTTCATTTAAAAATAATAAGAATTATTAAAATTACTACAAATTATTAATAAAACTAAATTTATTAAAAAGTATTTGTTCATATTAACTTAACCATAATTATTTTCTGTAAATCAATATTAAATGGAAAACACAATTATTAAAATTTTAGATGTTAAGAATAACTTTGAATACTTTTAGTTAATTAACAACAAATTTTGATTATTAATTTAATACTAGCGGGGACTCGTGCGGTGCACGGGAAAATCTGAAAGATTTAAGAATTTTATTTACCATTAATTAATATTAAATTAATAATCAAAATTTGTTGTTAATTAACTAAAATATTTAAAGTTATTGTTAATATCTAAAAATTTAATAATTGTATTTTCATTTAATGTTGATTTGCAAAAAATAATTATTGTTAATGTAATATGAACAAATATTTCTTAATAAATT